>NC_090648.1:488399747-488534747 GCF_040937935.1 Hyperolius riggenbachi
TCTGCCCACTCCACGCTGCTCTGTCATGTGATGCACCATCTCCTGCTCCCTCTGCCCTCTCCACGCTGCTCTGTTATGTGCTACACCATCTCCTGCTCCCTCTGCCCACTCCACGCTGCTCTGTCATGTGCTGCACCATCTCCTGCTCCCTCTGCCCACTCCACGCTGCTCTGTCATGTGCTGCACCATCTCCTGCTCCCTCTGCCCTCTCCACGCTGCTCTGTTATGTGCTACACCATCTCCTGCTCCCTCTGCCCACTCCACGCTGCTCTGTCATGTACTGCACCATCTCCTGCTCCCTCTGCCCACTCCACCCTGCTCTGTCATGTGCTGCACAATCTCCTGCTCCCTCTGCCCACTCCACCCTGCTCTGTCATGTGCTGCTCCATCTCCTGCTCCCTCTGCCCACTCCACGCTGCTCTGTCATGTGCTGGGCCATCTCCTGCTCTCTCTGCCCACTCCACCCTGCTCTGTCATGTGCTGCACCATCTCCTGCTCCCTCTGCCCACTGCACGCTGCTCTGTCATGTACTGCACCATCTCCTGCTCCCTCTGCCCACTCCACCCTGCTCTGTCATGTGCTGCTCCATCTCCTGCTCCCTCTGCCCACTCCACGCTGCTCTGTCATGTACTGCACCATCTCCTGCTCTCTCTGCCCACTCCACCCTGCTCTGTCATGTGCTGCACCATCTCCTGCTCCCTCTGCCCACTCCACGCTGCTCTGTCATGTACTGCACCATCTCCTGTTCCCTCTGCTCTGTCCCACTGTAATATGAACTGAAGAAATCTCTTTTGGAAGTGTCAGAGTGCCTTCTACAGATCAGAACAGAAAATGAAGCCATGTATCCTTTGGCTGAACTTCCAATTCTCAGAGGTGCACAGCAGTGCCACCCTGTGGTATCTTGTGGTACTGCAGCACTTTGCGACTGGTAAAATGTGAGCTTTCTTTAATAGAACTGATCACTTGTGAAAAAGTACCTGATATCTGTGATCATAGATCTTTGAATTATTATTCAGTACAATCCATTTCATAATGTGTACAATACTTTCTGCTAACGTCTGTGATTAAAATAAACTGACATTCAAAGTGGCATTTCAGACAAAAGATTATTAGTTATAGCCCCAATTTTTTTTTGCCTAGTGCAGCTGAGCATGTGGCAGTAAGAAGTTATATTTACCTGTTCCAGACGGTTTCTTCTCTTCCTCCACCGGTGGCTCTGAACTTCTGGCAGATCTTCTGGGCCCTGATCACATGACCTGACGTGATCGGGATCAAGGAGACCGTGTCAGTGTTACTGCGCCACCCGGTGGTGGAATAAGGGGTGATGGAGGAGACGGGTGGCGCTGTAAGGCTGACACCCTCCCTTGAATCTCGATCACATGTCGTATCATGTGATCGGAACCGAGAAGACATGTCGGGGTAACATCGACATCAGGGTGGAGGAAGAAGAAGCTGATGCAGCCGTCCGGACAGGAAACGATAAAAGCTCCCTGCTGCTCACTCTGCATACCCTGCTAGCCTGCTAGACAGGGGAGGGCACACTTAAGTTCTGGTGCAGCTGTTCTTTGGTGCCTGTCTCCTCCTCGGCTGACACCCAGGTCTCCAGGAATTGTATCCCTCTCGAGTGTGCGTATCACTGCCAAGCTCCACCTAGTGCTACTAGTGAGGTGACCATTCCAGTGACATGGTTCTATGAAGCGGCAGGAAAGGACACATAAAGAGCCACAGTGTGGTCACAACTAATATTATTATTAATATACTTTATTTGTAAAGCACTAACCTATTATACAGCACTGTACAGAAGAGAGACTTAAAGGGAACCTTAACTGAACAGGGGGGTAAAGAGTTTCACTTACCTGGGGCTATTACCAGCCCCCTGCAGCAGTCCTGTGCCCTCGGAGCTGCTCTGGAATCCTCCGGTCCCCCGCTGTCACTTTGTTTCGTTTTTGACAACTCACCAGTCGGCCGGCCGCCATGCGTATTATTGGACGCATTTCCTACTGCAATTAGCGCTGTGGCGGACCGCAACGCGTACAAAAATACGCGTTGTCGCATTCCGCACGCGTAGATATGTGCCAATGCATATCTTTGTACACGTTGCGGTCCGCAACATCGCTAATTGCAATAGGGAATGTGTCCAATAATACGCATGGCGGCCGGCCGACTGGTGAGTCGTCAAAAACGAAACTAAGTGACAGCGGGGGACCGGAGGATTCCAGAGCGGCGCCGAGGGCACAGGACTGCTGCAGGGGGCTGGTACTAGCCCCAGGTAAGTAAAACTCTTTACCCCCCCCCCGTTCAGTTAAGGTTCGCTCTAACAACATTAAACAATGTTACACAGGGATATTACAGCATTAAACAACAGTACACAAAATAGTGGTGTAACAATAAACAGTGGAGCACACATTGCAATGTAGGCATAAATATAGCAGACGAGTCACTAAGTCCATATGGTGGGGGAGAAGAACACACTGGGAGGAGGGCCTTGCCAAATAGGCTTACAATCTAAGCGGTAGGAGAGAGGGACATATAAGGGGAGGGTGGGGTGGAAGTTCAATGGAGGATGGCGCTATGGAGATGGTGGGTAAGCAATAGAGTGGGGCCGAACCTCCGATTTTAGGTTCGCGAACCGGGTTCGCGAACTTCCGCGTAAGGTTCGGTTCGCGTAAAAGTTCGCGAACCGCAATAGACTTCAATGGGGATGCGAACTTTGAAAAAAAAAATTATGCTGGCCACAAAAGTGATGGAAAAGATGTTTCAAGGGGTCTAACACCTGGACCCCCAGGTGGAGGAGTGGGATACATGCCAAAAGTCCCCGGGAAAAATCTGGATTTGACGCAAAGCAGCGTTTTAAGGGCAGAAATCACATTGAATGCTAAATGACAGGCCTAAAGTGCTTTAAAACATCTTGCATGTTTATACATCAATCAGGTAGTGTAATTAAGGTACTGCTTCACACTGACACACCAAACTCACCGTGTAACGCACCGTAAACAGCTGTTTGTGTAGTGACGGCCGTGCTGGACTGGTGCGCACCATGGCGAGAGTGCAGGTTTTGGTGGCTTTACAGCCCATATGGTCGCCTGGCTGATGTAGCTGAATGACAGAACAGTGACTGTCCAGCTGATCAATATTGGTCTGACCACGATGAGGCAACGACCTTATTATCGTGGGTGTGCCCCCCGAGACACTCATCTAGGCGCCGGTCATTGCTTCATTGTGATATGCAAGCCCCTTCACCACAGCAAGGTAATGATCACGAAGGGGAATGGGCGCATGTACATGCCTTTTCTTTTGTTGTTGCAGCTGCCCGCAGTGCAGCCAGAAAAATTAGGCAGTCATGTACACGCACTAGAAAAATTATTACAGCGGCCGCTGCTAGTAGCGGCCTAAAAAATTCAGCAATCCTCCTGGAGACCCGGACCCTGTTGGTGGTGGCGGAGAAGGTAGTCAAGCGGCCTGCAGGCAGACATGCTGTGTGGGGGACTGGGAGCGACTTAGTCTTCTTGGGGCAGGCCAGGCAGCCAGTCACACGGCGTGCAGGCAGAGATGCTGTGTGTGCGGGGACTGACTTAGTCTTGGGGCGGGCAGCAGCCCTCCGGGATCCATGCCTCATTCAGAACAGGTATACAGTGGCGGGTTCACAGAACAGGTATGCAGTGGCAGGTTCACTGAACAGGTATACAGTGGCGGGTTTACTGAACACAACAGGTATGCAGTGGCGGGTTCACAGAACAGGTATGCAGTGGCAGGTTCACTGAACAGGTATACAGTGGCGGTTTCACTGAACAGAACAGGTATACAGTGGCGGGTTCACTGAACAGAACAGGTATACAGTGGCGGGTTCACAGAACAGGTATGCAGTGGCAGGTTCACTGAACAGGTATACAGTGGCGGGTTCACTGAACACAACAGGTATGCAGTGGCGGGTTCACTGAACACGTATGCAGTGGCGGGTTCACTGAACAGGAATACAGTGGAGGGTTCACTGAACAGGTATGCAGTGGCAGGTTCACTGAACAGGTATACAGTGGCGGGTTCACTGAACACAACAGGTATGCAGTGGCGGGTTCACTGAACAGTACAGGTATGCAGTGGCGGGTTCACTGAACAGGTATGCAGTGGTGGGTTCACTGAACAGGTATGCAGTGGTGGGTTCACTGAACAGGTATGCAGTGGTGGGTTCACTGAACAGGTATGCAGTGGTGGGTTCACTGAACAGGTATGCAGTGGTGGGTTCACTGAACAGGTATGCAGTGGTGGGTTCACTGAACAGGTATGCAGTGGTGGGTTCACTGAACAGGTATGCAGTGGTGGGTTCACTGAACAGGTATGCAGTGGTGGGTTCACTGAACAGGTATGCAGTGGTGGGTTCACTGAACAGGTATGCAGTGGTGGGTTCACTGAACAGGTATGCAGTGGTGGGTTCACTGAACAGGTATGCAGTGGTGGGTTCACTGAACAGGTATGCAGTGGTGGGTTCACTGAACAGGTATGCAGTGGCGGGTTCACTGAACAGGTATGCAGTGGCGGGTTCACTGAACAGGTATGCAGTGGCGGGTTCACTGAACAGGTATGCAGTGGCGGGTTCACTGAACAGGTATGCAGTGGCGGGTTCACTGAACAGGTATGCAGTGGCGGGTTCACTGAACAGGTATGCAGTGGCGGGTTCACTGAACAGGTATGCAGTGGCGGGTTCACTGAACAGGTATGCAGTGGCGGGTTCACTGAACAGGTATGCAGTGGCGGGTTCACTGAACAGGTATGCAGTGGCGGGTTCACTGAACAGGTATGCAGTGGAGGGTTTACTGAACAGGTATGCAGTGGCGGGTTTACTGAACAGGTATGCAGTGGCGGGTTTACTGAACAGGTATGCAGTGGCGGGTTCACTGAACAGGTATGCAGTGGCGGGTTCACTGAACAGGTATGCAGTGGCGGGTTCACTGAACAGGTATGCAGTGGCGGGTTCACTGAACAGGTATGCAGTGGCGGGTTCACTGAACAGGTATGCAGTGGCGGGTTCACTGAACAGGTATGCAGTGGCGGGTTCACTGAACAGGTATGCAGTGGCGGGTTCACTGAACAGGTATGCAGGTATCCAGTGGGCTCACTGAACAGAACAGGTATGGTGGGCTCACTGAACAGAACAGGTATGCAGCCAGGAACAAGCTAAGCCTAACTAATCTTTCCCTGAGAGACAGTCTGCAGCAGCTCGCCCTACTCTCACTAACGCAGGCACACGAGTGAGCGTAATGGCCGCCGCTGCCTGCCTTATATAAGGGGGGTGGGGCTCCAGGGGCTAGTGTAGCCTAATTGGCTACACTGGGCCTGCTGACTGTGATGTAGAGGGTTAAAGTTGACCCTCATGGTGCATTATGGGTCGAACCGAACTTCCGCAAAAGTTCGCCTGCGGGACGCGAACCACTGAAGTTCGCATGGAACCGTTCGCAGGCGAACCGTTCGGCCCAACTCTAGTAAGCAATAGTGAACAGATGGGTCTTTAAAGGGAACTTAAACTGAGAGGGATATGGATGCTTCCTTTTAAAGGCCCTCTGTCGCAAAAATCTTCAAATTTTAAATATATGTTAACATATACAATTAAGAAGTCCGTTTCTTCCAGAGTAAAATGAGCCATAAATACCTTTTCTCCTATGTTGCTGTCACTTACAGTGGGTAGTATACATCCAACAGAACCGACAGGTTTTGGACTAGCCCATCTCCTTATAGAGGGTCCTACTGTCAAAGTGTACGGTGAGCAGGGAGGCTGGCCAGCATCTTTGTATAAATCTTTTTCAGGGAATGTCTTTATAAAGAATAAAGGCCATGTTGAGAATCCCCTATGGAGAGATGGACTAGCCCAAAACCTGTCGGTAATGTCAGATTTCTAGTAATTACTGTAAGTGACAGCAACATAAGAGAGAAGTAATTTATGGCTCATTTTACTCAGGAAGAAATATACTTCTTATTTTGTATGTGTTTTAAATTTTAAGATTTTCGCGACAGTTCCTCTTTAAACAATACCAGTTGCCTGGCAGTCCTACTGATCTCTGACTACAGTAGTGGCTGAATCACACACCTGAAACAAGCATGCAGCTAATCCAGTCTGACTTCAGTCAGAGCACCTGATCTGCATGCTTGTTGAGGGGCTGTGGCTGAAAGGATTAGACACACAGAATCAGCAGGAGAGTCAGGCAACTGGTATTATTTTAAAAGGGAAAATTCATATCCTTCTCAGTTTAAGTTCCCTTTAAGGCCTGCTTGAATAGTTGAAGGTTGATGTGTGGAAGGAGGGAAATGCATAGAGTAGGTGCTGCTCTGTAGAAGTTCTGGAGCCTTGCTAGTTAGCAGGTGATGAAAGGGGTTGACATCCATAGTGTTGGAGGAGTGGAGAGAGTGGGTTGGGGAGTATCTTTGGATGATATCGGAGATGTATGAAGGGGAGGTATGTTGGGTGGATGTGGATGCCAGACAGAGCAGTATAAATGTAATTCTGAGGGGGACAGGGAGTTGGTAAAGGGACTTATAGGGGTCAACAATTATGGTGTTGTCCAAGGATTTTCCCGCTTTGGCCAATAGCAGGAGGAGCCACAATGTCTGGAGACGCTTGTCCACATCCTAGACCCAAAAGGATCACATATTATTTCAGGTGAGGAAAACCCTAAGGGAAGTAAGTAGACCAGGAAGTGGCTTCATATTCCTGATCTTTTCCCAGATCTCTTTGAGCAACTGGCTGTTATTTATTTTATTTAGACAAGACAAATAACATTTATATTGTGTTTTTCTCCTGGCGGACTCAAAGCCCCAGAGCTGCAGCCACTAGGGGGTGCTCTATAGGCATTAGCAGTGTTATAGGCTTGCCCAAGGTCTCCTCACTGAATAGATGCAGCTTACTGAACAGGAAGAGCCGAGACTTGAACTCTGGAACAGGAAGAGCCCTTAACCATTACACCATCTAGCCACTGTACCTTTTAAGTGTGGTTTAAAGAGAAACTCCGACCAAGAATTGAACTTTATCCCAATCAGTAGCTGATACCCCCTTTTACATGAGAAATCTATTCCTTTTCACAAACAGACCATCAGGGGGCGCTGTATGACTGATATTGTGGTGAAACCCCTCCCACAAGAAACTCTGAAGACCATGGTACTCCTGGCAGTTTCCTGTCTGTGAACCTTGCTGCATTGTGGGAAATAGCTGTTTATAGCTGTTTCCAACTGCCAAAACAGCACGCAGCAGCTGCATCACCTGCCAGCAGTAAAAATGTCACCATGTAATAAATGTCAGAATGTAAATCGGGGAGTGGAAAGATTTTACAATGGGCAAACACTGACTAAATCATTTATACATAATTATTGTAAAAATGAAGCACTTTTTTTATTACATTATTTTCACTGGAGTTCCTCTTTATGTTCTGGTGTAAAGGGGGATTCTGTGTGAACTGCGCCCCAAATCAAGTCAAGAGCAATGGCTGATTTACCCGGATTAGGACATTGCGGTTTAGATAGGAAGGAATGTGAGGGCTCAGAGGAATAATGGATGGGAGTTATGTGGCGATTCTCTTGTAGCGGTGATCAATGAAATGCACGTATTTCAGTTTATGCAGATTTATGTAAATTTGTATGCCAATATATGCAGCTTGCAAATGGACGAGTCAAGTCCCGCCCAGGTTTAAATTGATTGGTCCATCTTCAAGCTGCATCTATTTGTGTATATGACATTAATTTGCATAAACTCTGAAATATTTGCATATCATTAATCATCCCCATTCTCTTGTCTTGCAGCTCTGTATGCGGTGAAAATGAGAGCGGAGGCCATGCAGAGAGCCTCGGAAGCCGTGCCCAGCGGTATGCTGTCTGTGGTGGGGAACGCCAAGTCCAGATACACCGCAGCCTGCGCAGAGGCCAAGGAGCACTGCCAGAAGCTGGGCATACAGGAGCCGGTGTGCCAGGTGGCCAGTTACCTCTTCCCAAACGGCCGGGTCATCGCCGGACACATGGAGGTGAGGAAATGCAGCATGGAGGGGCTCTGTGTGTGGGGCTGTTTATATGCAGTCTGGCTGTTTTATTGCCCATGATGATGTCTGTTGTTACTTTGAATTTCAAAGTGAACTTGAGGTGAGAGTGATATGGAGGCTGCCCTATTTATTTCCTTTTAAAGCGGACCTGAACTCGGAACGTCCTCTCTGCTCTAAAATATAAGCAACAGCATAATAACTTTTCCCAGAACGTCTCAGGACAGCAACCCTGAGACATGTCTCCCTCCACATTCACTGGACAGGAACTAGATTAAACAATTTGCATAATTAGGTAGGCAGGGCACACACATGTGTATATATATATCGTTATGTCCTTACCCCCTCAGTTGTTTTCCTGTCCAGCAGGATGCTAGATGTAGGGGGTAAGGCTGGCCACCCATGTGAGTCCACAGGAGCCGCGGCTGGTGTGATCCCCTTTGTCGGCGCTGGCTAGTTGTCTCAGCGCGGGGTCATGCTACACGCACTGGCCTCTCCCCCTGTGCTGTGTTCGGAGGACAAGCGGCGTCTGAATCCGGAAGTTGCCCGCCCCAGGGTCACGTGACAGGCGCCTCACGTGACCGGAAGTCGGAAAGCCGGAAGCAGGAAGTTCCTGACCCGGCGTGCGTTCCAGCGGCCATTGCAGCATGGAAGTCAGCGTCTGCTGACACATCACACTCAGCTGCAGGGGATTGCCTGGAGGAACGCTAAGGGGATTACTACAGCAGGTAGGAATTAACGTTTGCATAATGCAAGAAGGGTTGGGCATTAAGCAATTATTTAAATCAGCTATTAAGCTGATGTCCTAGTCTCACTTTGTGTTTCACTATGGAGGCTGCCGGTGGATCTTCCTCCCAGGGCTCTGTGGAGACAAGTTCCGTACCCTCTCTGGTATGTAACATTGTGGTAATTGTTTACATATCCCTTAGGAGGGTTATTAGGCTTGGCTGAGCTAATGGCTGGTATTTATTTGTTTTATTACAGCCTAAAATGGAAAGATCAGATTCCAAATCTGGGTCAAGACAAGACAAAGCTGATAAGCCTGACAAGCCTGATAAACCTGATAAAACTGACAAGACTACACCACATGCTGGTTCTAAAGCAACACATAAATCGGGGAAAAAATGTGCTATATGTGGAAATTATATGTCATCCTCTTCAAAAGTATTATGCCAAGATTGTACTAAAAAGGTGGTTAGAGAAGAAACCCCCACTATGTTAAAGGAGTTAAAAGGATGGATTAGATCTGAAATTTCGTCTGCTGTGCAGACTATCAAGGTTCCAGAGGTTGCAGTATCTAATGTACAAATGCCTTCAGTGCCTGCAGCAGTCTCTGCAGCCCCGGCAGTATCAGATATCCCAGGTCCTTCAGGTTCAGTTCCTATAGGGGACCCTACTTTAAAAAGGAAAAGGAAAGATGACGATTCTGAAGATTCAGAAATGTCAGAAGGGGAATTGGATATTTCATCTCTGGAAGAGATACCCTCAGAGACTGAAAAATCTGCTGAAAAAACTGTAAAGAATCAGAAATTTGCTTTTTCCACTGACTTTATGAAGGAGTTATTGGCAGCCATGCATGAAGCCATGGGTATTACTATAGAGCAAAAGACTTTATCTCCATTAGATCAGATGTATGAAACATTGTCAGAACCCCAAGTGACTTTCATCCCAGTGCATAGTAGTCTTAAGGGGATTATCAGGAAAGAGTGGGATAATCCAGATAGGAGGGCTTTCTGGCCTAAATCACTAAATAAAAGATATCCTTATAGCCCTGAAGACCAAAGGTTTTGGGGGACTGCACCCAAACTAGACCCATCTCTTTCTAAAGTATCCAGGAGATCAGATCTTCAATTCGAAGATTTTGGTAGTTTAAAAGACCCTATCGATAAGAAAATGGACAATATTTTGCGGAGGGCATGGGAAGCAGCATCTTTAAATTTCAAACCCTCTATTGCATCTACAGCGGTAGCAAGATCTTTAAAAATTTGGTTAGTAGAAGTCCAGTCTCAGATAGCCTCAGGGGTATCTAGGGAGGAACTTTTGAATTTTTTCCCAAAAATTTTACATGCAACAAACTATCTATCAGATGCAGCTGATGATTCAGTCAGACTCACAGCAAGAACCACAGCCCTAGTTAATTCTGCCAGAAGAGGAATCTGGGTGAAAACATGGCAGGGAGATACCTCATCTAAATCAAAATTGTGTAGTATTCCATGTGAAGGGGGCTTGTTATTTGGAACCAAGTTAGAAGAAACACTTGAGAGGTCCGCTGATAAAAAGAAAAATTTCCCATATAAAAGAAAGATTTTCCGCCCTAACCGTTCCTTTCGTGTTTCAGGGAAAAGCGAACAGGAAAACAAGGGGAACCAGAGAAGAAGATGGATTCCCAACAAGTCCCAGCGTTCCAAACCCAGTACTCCATATACCTCTACAGGTCAACCAACAAAACAATGACGCCAGAATTCCAGTGGGGGGCAGACTAGCTCATTTTTTCGAACAGTGGCAGTTAAAGTTCGAAAACAAGTGGTTACTGAACATTATTCTCCAGGGGTACAAGATAGAGTTTATAGCCCCACCACCATCTCAATTCTGGGTGACCCCTTCCCCAAGAGCTCCAGTTCAGGCCCAGGCCCTCCAGTCAGAAGTAAGCTTACTATTGGAAAAAAGGGTTATACGGAGAGTCCCAAAATGTCAAGAAACACTGGGGTTTTACTCCCCAGTCTTTCTAATAAAGAAACCTCAAGGGAGTTACAGGTTCATCTTAAACCTAAAAAGGCTAAACACCGCAGTAAGATACAGAAAGTTTCGGATGGACAACATCCGCTCAGTATTGAACCTACTACAAGACAGCTCCTATCTGACATCATTGGATCTAAAAGATGCGTATTTGCATGTGCCGATTCATCTGGAATCACAACAGTTCCTGAGATTTGCGGTGGTGTTAGGAGAGGTAAGACACTTTCAGTTTGTCGCCCTTCCCTTTGGGTTATCATCGGCTCCATGGCTATTCACAAAAATCATGGCAGAAGTCTTGGCAGGGCTTAGGCTTCAGTCTGTTCAAGTAATATCTTACCTGGATGATTTACTTATCTGGGGACCTTCTGTTGAGTTAGTGGGATCCCAGACTCAGTCCACCATAGACTTCCTTCAGACATTGGGGTGGTTAATTAATTGGGAAAAATCGTCCTTTCAGCCTCTCCAAAAGATGGAATTTTTGGGGTTTGAGATATGTACTACAAATAAGAGACTTTTTCTACCTGACAAAAAATCTTCCTTGTTGTTAAAGTCTGTTTTCTCTTTTCAGAGTCTGAAAACAATATCCTTGAGGAAAGCGATGGCCTTATTGGGCACAATAACCTCATCTTTCCCTGCAATACAGTGGGGTCAACTCCACTCCAGAAGTCTCCAGAGTTGGATCCTATCAAAGTGGGACAAGCATCTCTCCTCCCTGGACAAGAGAGTGATGATTCCTTGGAGTGTCAAGCAGTCACTACTGTGGTGGACGGAGCCACAACATCTGTCAACAGGGAATCTTTGGGAGTTTCCAACCCAGTGCATCATAACAACGGATGCGAGCTCTTGGGGATGGGGAGCGCATCTGGACTCTCTGACAGCTCAGGGACAATGGTCAAGCCGGATCAGCAACAGGTCTTCGAACAGCAGAGAGCTGCAAGCAGTCTGGGAAGCCATACTAGCATTCAAGATACAGATATGGAAAACCCACGTGACGATACGTACAGACAACAGTACAGTGGTGGCATACATAAATCACCAGGGAGGCACAAGAAGCAAGTCACTGCAACAGCAGGCATCAAGGATTCTGCATTGGGCAGAGCGCAGTCTCAAGTCTATAAAAGCGGTTCACCTGAAGGGGACACTAAATTGCCTAGCAGATTACCTGAGCAGATGCAGTCTGTCCCAGGACGAATGGAGTCTCAACGACCGGGTGTTTCATCAGTTGACAGAACACTGGATTGTTCCTCAAGTGGACTTATTCGCCAGAAAGAGCAATGCGAAATGCCGGATGTTTTGCTCTCTTTGTCCCCAAGACGAACCATGGGTAGTAGATGCCTTCTCGATCAGCTGGAGCCATCACAGAATGTACATTTTTCCGCCTCTACATTTGATTTCCAGAGTACTGAACAAAATCTATCGAGACCAGGCGGAAGCAATCTTGATTGTCCCGTTTTGGCCAAAAAGACCGTGGTTTGCTCTGCTACAACGATTAGCTACGGATCATCTGATCCTTCCAGATCAAGAGGACCTGTTAACTCAGGGACCAGCGGTGCATCCCAATCTGAGCCTTCTTCATCTTTCAGCATGGAGCCTGAATGGCGAATACTGAAAAGTAAGGGATTTTCTAATAGGTTATCGGAAACACTGTTACAAAGCAGGAAGAAGGTGACGCGCCAAATATACTCTAAAGCCTGGAGGGTATACAACAATTGGTGTGAGGCGAATTCTAGAGATACTGGTCATTCCAATTCAGTTTTAGAATTTCTTCAAGATGGATTCCAGAAAGGTCTAAGTAGTAGTACATTGAAGGTACAAGTTTCAGCATTAACAGTCTTTCTTGACAGAAAATTGGCAGAGGAAGAAGATATCATCAGATTCTTCAAAGCACTCAGGAGGATTCGACCTACAATCCATAGTAGAGTGCCATCTTGGGATCTGAACACTGTGCTACAGGGGCTATGTGAGCCACCCTTTGAACCATTAGTGGATAGTTCTGATAAACTTTTAACTATCAAAACTGCTTTTCTTCTAGCAATAACGTCAGCCAGAAGAGTGGGGGAATTGCAGGCATTGTCAATTCTCGAACCATATTGTGTTATAAGTGACGACAGAATTACACTTCGTCTAGATACCTCCTTCCTACCTAAGGTTGTTTCGAAATTCCACAGATCTCAAGAAATTTTTCTGCCTTCCTTTTGTAATAACCCTTCCAATCAGAAGGAACAGAAGTTACATTGCCTAGATGTTAGAAGATGTGTTCTGGAGTATCTTCAGCGCACTAAGTCCTGGAGGACTTCCAATGCATTATTAGTATTATTTGCCGGAAAGTTCAGGGGTAAACAGGCCTCAAAATCAACCATAGCCAGATGGATCAAGCAGGCTATATCTCTATCTTATGCTCAACAAGGCAAACAGCTGACTTCGGCGGTCAGGGCTCATTCTACCAGAGCAGTATCAACTTCCTGGGCAGAGAGGGCAGGAGCATCAGTTGAGCAAATTTGCAAGGCAGCCACCTGGTCAAGTCAGAACACCTTTGTGAGACATTATAGGCTAGATGTATTGTCTAGTGCCGACTTAACGTTCGGCAGAAAAGTGTTGCAGGCTGTAATCCCTCCCTAAATATTATTTCTTGTTTTTCATCTCAGGGTTGCTGTCCTGAGACGTTCTGGGAAAGCCCAAAATTACTTACGGTAATTTCTTTTCCAGAAGTCGGAAGGACAGCACCCTTACTACCCACCGCTATTCTTATTAAAAGTTATTGGAAGCATCATTATGTGCGGAGTCTTTTTTATTAACTGAGGGGGTAAGGACATAACGATATATATATACATGTGTGTGCCCTGCCTACCTAATTATGCAAATTGTTTAATCTAGTTCCTGTCCAGTGAATGTGGAGGGAGACATGTCTCAGGGTTGCTGTCCTTCCGACTTCTGGAAAAGAAATTACCGTAAGTAATTTTGGGCTTTTTAAAGAAATAACATTTATTCGGTACAGCTGATACAAATCCTAATATAAATCTGCAGTTTCTACTTCCTGATTCATGGAAGCAGACATAGAGGAAACATCCTGTGCTTTCAAATGACCTTATCTGGCAGTGCCATGGCAGTCATGTGACACTGGGAGAGATCAAATTACAGCTTGTGATTAGACACAAATGTTTTGTTTTTTTTATCCCACACCCCCGCGCCTCCCCCGCCAGTCAATCACCGCAATCGGCTGTCATAGGCATCAGCCTATGAGAGCCGATTGCTCCTGTGTCTCTCATGGGGACAGCAGAGTGACATGTCTGTCCCCAGTACAGTGCTGCCATAGATCGCAGCGCTGTACAGTGTAAATAGCCATCGGTTTTGCCGTCTAACAGTCTCATAGCGTGCGATCTCCTGCAAAACCCCGTCCCCAGGACTTCACGCCGATTGGCGTTGAGCAGTCCTGGGGCTGCCGCCGTGTCCACGCTGATTGGCGTGGAGCGGTCCTTAAATGGTTAAAGGACAAGTGAGAAGAATATAGAGGTTGCCATATTTATTTCCTTTTAAACAATACCAGCTGCCTGGCAGCCCTGCTGATCTATTTGGCTGCAGTAGTGTCTGAATAACACCAGAAACAAGCATGCAGCTAATCTCATCAGATAATATTATGCTATATTCTATTATGTTAGAAACGCCTGATCTGCTGCATGCTTGTTCAGGGTCTAAGGGTGGTAAAAGTATTAGAGGCAGAGGAGCAGCTGGACAGCCAGGCAACTGATATTGCTTAAAATAAATGGGAATATAACGCATGTGCATTATGGAGCACTCGGGCCACCAAAATCTTCCGAAAACCTCCTGCAGCGGGGGATTCAAATAGGGAGCCTGCGCTTAAATGCGGAGACTGTGGAAAAAGCAGGAAGGCTCTATAGGGTCCAGAGCCTTCCCTCTCCTTAGGTAAGTATCTGGCTGATTTTTTTTTTTTTTAAATTTTTTTTTTTTTTTGTCGATTCCCATTAGTTTTAAAAGGAAATACATATGGTAGCCTCCATATACCTTTCACTTCAGTGGTGCTTTCATTGGTGGATCCTGTGAGGCAGCTTGAGGTTTTCATGTAACTCTGTTTTATGTCTTCTGTCCTCCAGGCCATCCAGTTCCTGCAGAACAATGCGCGTAAGCTTAACTTTATACGGACTAAGCTGCTGCCGGTGAGTGGCGCCTTCCACACCTCTCTGATGCAGCCGGCGGTGCAGCCCCTGGAGGAAGCTCTGAGGAGCTTGATGTTCAGGAAGCCTTTGGTGAACGTCTACTGTAACGTGGATGGACTGAAGTACAGGAGGGAGTCGGGGATCCCGCAGCTCCTGGCGAAGCAGCTGGTGTCTCCGGTGAAGTGGGAACAGATTATGCACTCCATCTACGAGAGGCAGAAGGGAGAGGACTTCCCGATCACCTATGAACTGGGGCCGGGAGGTCAACTGGGAGCCATACTGAAAGCCACAAATCTAAAGGCCTGGAGGACGTACCGCCAGATAGAGGTTCTCCAACAAGAACAGGTCGCCGAGTGAATCCTTAGGACTTTTTTTTATAGACTTTTGTACAGTTCTATATTTCCATGCTCTGGTTTGAAAACTCCTTGTAATAAAAAAAAGAGACCCCACGTAACGTGAAGGAGTGTTTTTTTGCACTGTAAGATCTCCGCACAAGATAGTCTGGCCCTTCCCGATAGCCGTCTGTGGTTCCAGGGTACTTCCATGAGGCCATCACTGAATTGAACACTAAATAACATTTGTAAGTTATTGTCACAGGAGCCCTCAGTGGCTGACCGCACTTAGCCTTCTAAACGGTGCCAGCGCACAGATCGTGCGAACTCTGGTCGCAGTCAATGCGCAGGAACCGTTAAGAATTAGCCGCAGACAACTCCGAAGGGAGCCTGTGAGACACGGGTAATTACAACGTCACCTACTGGTTCAGAGTAAACTGCCACCACCGCGGTTACTATGGGACCGTGGGGCCCACTAACTGACTGACTAATCCTGCGAATAAAACGGTTAAACACACGATATTCTGTCTAGCCAACAACAAACAAACAGTAGCATATCTTCAGAGACCCGGGATCATTTCTGTGTGTGCTGATAAGCAGGGTAGCGAAACAGTGAATGACTTGGGGAAAGTCGTTTATTCACGCAATATAAATAATTAATATATACAGACAATTATGAAAATCAACAATTATTAAAACAGTAATAGCCAGTATGAAAAATAAAAGAAGGGAGAAAAATACTTAGTTCCTGGAAAGATGTCCTTATTGTGGGAAGAATCATAAAGTTCTTGGTTTCAAAGTCCAGAGTTCAGAGTTCAGACCAGGTGGATGCCAGCATATCCTCAAGCTGGCATCTGATGAATTCAAGATGTTTCAGTGTGGAGGACACTGAGTTTGGGTCCTCAGCCATTCTTATGCCCCTGCTTCAGTAGGAGGGAGTGAGGGCGGGGAGCCATACACCCCCTTCAAAGATGAGATGAGCCCTCCCCTTGTACTGGGGCTAGAAATCATATCTACCCATATATGGGCTCTATCTCACAGAACCGTACAGGTCAGGGCAGATTTATTGACATTTTCAGGTCTGTCTCGATTTACCCAGCGCCCTGATACCAGACATGAGGGGTGGGACCCCTGTGGTATCATCAGGGCACTTTGAAACTGCCTAGCTGGCAGTCCTTACCTCCGAAGGTTCTGAAACTTCCTCAGAACCAGCACCGGGGCTCATGCTACACTTCCCCCATGTTTGGTGAAGCGGCCATCTCAGGAACCCCAGAAATATTACAGATCTGGGAAGTTATGGATTATGCCATGAGACTGAGGTTGTGTTCTAGCTGCTAACAGCTGACTTTCCTTTGATCTTTAGCAGAGAACAGAGTGTCAAGACCTCCAGTGGATTCGTAGCCTGCTTGGCTGCACCTAGGCATCCTTTGGTTAATTAACATCTCCATGAGATCAGCTAAGTGTCACCTGGATCCCAGAACCAAAAGGGAAATTGGGCCTTCCACAGGGAATATGTCCAAGCTAATTAACACCTTCCCCCCAGGCTGTCATTTCAGCTAAGACAGATTTCCCAGCTGTTCCTAAGCAGAGGGATACTGCACATCAGATCTTGGTTTTATTGATCTGAGGCGCAATCGATGCAGGAATCGAGTGCGATCGTTCTTTTCTTCACGGGCGGTTCCAGGACGCGCCTGCGTCCCCGCAATCGTCCGTGACAGTTATGCCTCTCAATTTTATTTATTTATAGAGGTTTTAGTATTCCTCAAACTCTCCTTAGCCCTGAGCCTTCTAAAGAGTGTGGCATGGAAGGATTCCAGGACTACAGTAGCTGTCTGGGCCCCAATTACCTCTTTGTGCTCAATTGAATAAGGCTTGGTTCGCATTGCAATTTAAAGCCAAACAGATCCGATAATGCGCATCCGGTTTCCGCTTCGCCGGATCCATAAGGCTTCGTTCACACTAGCTAAAGGATCCGTGAAAACAGATATGATCACCGGCCAATCGGATCCATTCTCACTTCGACCCGTTCGCCTGAGCGGGCGGGTGAGGGAGGGTTAACTCACTAGGCTTCTGTCTTCCTCCTTGCATCTCGTGTGGCATCACATGACTACCACACTTCCTCCTTCAACCCGGAAAGAGGAAGTTTGGTAGTCACATGACACCACGTGGGACAATAGGGAAGAGACGGAAGCCTGGTAAGAAATTTCTCCCTCACCCGCTCGCTCTCACTTGCGTCCCTGCAGACCCCCACCTCCAATGGAGCGTCCCCCAGACCCCCACCCCCAGTGGATTAGCCCTCACAACGGTCCGTATCTTCACTTTTCACTAGTGTGAAGAAACGTTCCGTTCTCCCATTGCCCTCAATGCAGGGCTTCATCTTCCACTTCTGGTCTGCTGGACTCAGCGGTCTGGAAAAATAGGTGCTGCAGCAAAGTTGTGGTCCGTCCAGCGGAACGGGATCCGTTCGAGTGGACCGATGTGAACGGTTCCAGTGGTTAACATTGGATCCGTTTGCATCCATTCCGTTTGTACAGTATCCGTCCCTCTTCGGGTCCGCTGTTTAACGCTAATGTGGTTCGAGCCTAAGCGCTACAGCATTTGGTAATGCAGAAAATGCCTTAATTTACCAAACATCCTCCCAAATGCCAGTTCACTAAGGCTGTTACCACATGGAAAAGTCAAATTACCAACTAGTGAGGTAAATTACAGACTTGTGCAATAAACACTTTAAGGGGGCCATGCACAGCAACGGGGGCTTGTTACAACCGTGGGAAGCTGTAATGATCGCTGCAGCAGCAGCTATTGCTGGAAGTAGTGCTGCAGCTCAGGCAGTTCTGATGTCTTTCCATGCAAGCTGCATAGCCTTGTCTGTCTTTCCCTGCTGTCAGCTTGTGACTGATTATCATTCACCTGTGTGGGAATCTGCATGTCTGCTCCCATTGGATGACCTCAGTATAAAGATCTGCTTCCTGCAGGGTTTCCTTGGGTTTTCATAGCTTCAGCTTAAGCCAGTCTTGCTGTCGCTTTAGGCCCCGATCGTGTTTCTTGTTATAAAGATACTTTGCTGGTCTTTGCATCATATATTGGTTCATTGCCAATATATATGCATACCAGCACGTTTATTATTTTCCTTGTATTTGTGTTACGTTAATACATCAGTGTCGCTGATGTATACGTACACGAACTGTTTATATCCTGTGTGCAGTTAGTCAGCTTCCAGCACGTTTTGGTAGGTTGCGCGTACCGTGACCACCCGTGCTGAGGTAGTTACCCTGCTCCTGGTTCTGTTTGTGGATTGCGTTCATCTCTGCGAAGAGATAGCGAATCCTTCTGAATCCTGTCCTGTTACCGTTTGTGGATTGCGTTCATCTCTGCGAAGAGATAACGAATCCTTCTGAATCCTGTTCTGTTACTGTTTGTGGATTGCGTTCATCTCTGCGAAGAGATAACGAATCCTTCTGAATCCTGTTCTGTTACCGTTTGTGGATTGCGTTCATCTCTGCGAAGAGATAGCGAATCCTTCTGAGTCCTGTCCCCTGTATTACTCCAGTCTTAGTCAGCGTTCCTGCTTATGTCATATATCGGTTCATTGCCGATATATACATATGTTAGTCAGAAGTTACAAATAGTTTCATTGATAGCTGTAATTGTAATACGCTAGGAAAACATACTTATTGTATATTTATCTGTGTTACGTTCATCTATCTTAATCCTGCTATTTTCTGACTGTCCTGTCCTGTCTTTGTGAGGCACGCCATCGCCGCAGCGCATTGGCTGCCTCATTCCAGTCTGTCTGGTTTTGGACGCTTGCTGTCGCTAAGTAGCCGCTAGCTAGCAAGCGTTCATTCTGTCTACCTGTCCTGATCTCCTCAGTTCTGGTTTATGCGCTCAGCGCTACTTTGCGCTGAGACGTTATAACGAAAGCATTGTTTGTGGCTGTCAGATCTGCACCGGCTCTGTGCGCCACAATCTCCTATTGGAGTCAGTCCTCCCCTCTACTATACTAGGGATAGCCTGTTTCCTGGTGCTAGTGTGTGTACCTCCTCCACGCCAGCTCATGCGTTGCATGCTGACTGTGGAGAATACACCACCAAGCCTTACATTATGAAAACCCCATTACCAATCCCCATTGTGGGGGGGATTCCCAGAAAGTATGACACTGTTAATTATGGTTCCTGTTCCTTTAAGAAATTTGAAGAACTTAGCTCTGAAACAGAAAATGAGTTTTTCTCTGAATGTGCCAGGTTCCTGACCAATCCTGATCTCCAAGCGACTCCTGTTTCAACCTGGGCACTCCAACTAAGTTATATTTTGTTTAAAGGGGAATTATTCCAGTGGGCATTTGATGTTCTCAATCATTCCGATTTGAAAGATAGACCGCTGGAATTTCTAGCGTTTGTGATCCATAACTGGTTGCGCATAGATCCATTGCCTTTTCCTCTTAATGAACTCCTGGCAGCAGGCCAATCAGCTGCTCCTTCAATTGCTTGCAAGAATGAGCAGCAAGCAGAAAGTGTTACTGATAATTTTCCTGCAGCTTTGAATAAATCACCAAAAACCGCAAGGTCAAAGGCAAAACGCAAACGTTCTAAAAAACGTGTCCAATCTGCAGAGTCGTTATCCTTAGCGACTGAGACCTATAATGAGATTCTGCCATTAACAGATAATGAAATGCAATTGTCTTTCAGGGGAGTTAAATGGACTTATGAAACTACTAATGAACTTTCCTCCCTGGCTAGGGAAAATAAAGATTTTTGTTTAAAAGAATTATCTGAGTATGATTATGAGGAGATATTACAGAGTATTGAACAAATCAACTTATTTGTGAAGCAAGGAAAGTTTGCATACACTACAGTTCAGCACTTGCTACAGGTATTGGAGATTCTTAGGAATAAGGAATCTGCCAATCACCTGCTAATTAACCCAATATATGTCCCTGCTACAATCATATCTGCAAACCATGATCTGCCTGTTAAGTATGCTTGGAATCCTCCATTTGAGAAAGGAGAGATGGAAGCTCTGGTCAATGAATGGAAGAATGATTCAAGTTCATTTTGTCAATTTTACAGTGCAAAAAGTGAATTAGTATTGAATGCATGCATTAAGTCTGCCTATAACCTAATAAAAACTGGTGTGTGTGGGTATGACTTTGTGGCTCCATTGATTGATGTGTGGGAACTGATTTTGGATGATTTTTATGTGACTCCGAATTCGCAAATTTGGCGTTCTGACCCGCCTGCTTCAGCACCTTTGGCTGATTCAGCAGGTGATTCGGAGCTCTTTTTGTGTGAAATTGAAGTTCCTGCAATTCCACCCTGTACCATGGATAACTCAGTGTTACTTCCCAGTAAAACAGAAGCCACTGATACATTCTTAACCTTGCCCTGCGCAAATTTCTCAGCAGAGAATCCAGAGGTCCTGCTGACTTCCGAGTCCAGCCTAGCCAGTACTCATGACTCTTTGTTTAGTGAAACAGACACCAGAAAAATCTTGCCTGTCTCTGCAAACACTTCTGCAGAAATTACCTGTGTTAATAAAGTTCAACTCCTGTCTGATCCAGCAGATGCCAATAGATGCACTACATCAGTTTCCGAGTCCCAGCAATCCTGTCTAGTAAACTCAGAACCCCAGCATCTGAATTTTCCAATTTTACAAATGAATGGTGATTCAGATGCGCAAACATTGTGTCTTGATCTTCCTGTTTCTACACCTCGCTCTAGTTTCGTGAATAGCTCAGAGCATCTGCTCTGTGAACCTGAAATCGCAGAATTATTACCTTGTTCAGAAAATGTTCCAATAAATTTGCCCTGTACCATGAATTGTGCAGTAGATCTCTCCAATGAAACTCAGGTCACAGAATCATTATGCTGTCCAGCAGGTGCTTCCATGGTTTTGCCCTGCAATATGGACTGTTCAGTGATCCTGTCCAGTGAAGCTGTGGTCGCAGAGTCTTATGCTTCACCCAGTACTTTGGATATTTCAAACCCTCTAGCAGAGGAGTCTGAGGCACTGCTTACCTCAGTTGGTGTTGCAGTAATATTCACTTGTCTAGCAGCTGTTTTGGAATTACAGTCTGCTCTAATAAAACTTGATGAATTTCTGTCCAGCAAAGCAGAAGCCATTGAAATATTGTCCTCGTCAGCAATTGTGTTAGATACCTTGCCCTGTACACAGTCTGATTTAACCAATGTTGAGTCCCTCTCCAGTGTTGTAACAGCCGAGGAACTCCAGCCCTGTCCTCTGAATGTTTCAGAAGTCTTGCCCTGTAACATGGATAATTCTGATTCTCTGGTCAAAATAATAGAAATCTCAGAATTTCAGTCCGGTCTGATGTGTGTTCCTGAAACCCAGCCCTGTATCCTGAAAGATTCTGGTTCTCTGGCCGCTGTGGCAGAGGTTCCAGAGTCCCCTTCCTGTCCAGGGAATTCCTCAGTTTTGCCTAGTCCAGTGGGGGCTGCTGCAATGCTGACTTGTTCTGCAGCGCTTCATGAGCTCCAATCCAGTGTATTAGATGAGTCTCTGTCCAGTCCAGAGGTAGTTGTGGAGTCCCTATCTGGTTCAGTGCATACATCAGAAGATTTGTCCTGTCTTGTTAGTGCCCCTGAATCTGATTTGTTACTGACTTTGCTGGAATCAGCGACATCTAAGTCTGATCCTGCATTCTCGTGTAAAAATCCAGTAGTTGCGAAGTCTAGTCATGATGATTTTTTTTTGGCCAGTCCTGGTTTTGGTCCTGTCTTGGCTGACCCTGAGGCTCACAGTTCCTTGACATGCCCAGAGGTTTCTCTTGTGCCAGTGTGCCCAGATGTTCTTTGTGTGCCAGAATGCCCAAGTGTGTTTAAGGTGTTAGCGTGCTCTGATGCTTCCTTAGTGGGAACATGTTCTGATGTTGCCAGTCTGCCTGCATGCCCAGAGATGGTTCTGGTCCCTGAAAGCCCTGATATTGATGTTTGTCCTTGTGGCCCTGACTCGGGAATTGCCCTAGGTTCCATGGGGGTTCTTGATGGTTCTCCATGTGAGCCTAAGGGGCATTCTGACCTATGGGGATCTCTTTGGAGCTTCAAGGTGTTCTGGGAGGTCTCTGAGAAAACTTGTCCTGGTGCCTTGGACTGGTTCAACAGTGGGTTTTGTGTTGGTAAAGACAGTACCGGTGGGCATTGCAAAGGCTTTGGCGTTTCTGAACTGTTCCTGGAAGGCGGTGGGTATCGCTCAGGAAGTTTCGGAGGGCTTTCTTCTGGAAATCATGGTTCTGATGGGTGTCACACTGGGGCTTGTAGTACTGATGGGCATGGTTCTGTAGGTTCTGGTTCTGATGGGTCCAGTCTTGTGGGGACTGATTCTGGAATTCGGTCTTGCCGGGCTGTCCCGGTCATCATGAATTATCAGTCAGACTGTTTTGTTGGAAATTTCAGTTTTGAAAAGCGTCTGGAATCCACTTTTAAAGGCGGGGGTACTGTAATGATCGCTGCTGCAGCAGCTATTGCTGGAAGTAGTGCTGCAGCTCAGGCAGTTCTGATGTCTTTCCATGCAAGCTGCATAGCCTTGTCTGTCTTTCCCTGCTGTCAGCTTGTGACTGATTATCATTCACCTGTGTGGGAATCTGCATGTCTGCTCCCATTGGATGACCTCAGTATAAAGATCTGCTTCCTGCAGGGTTTCCTTGGGTTTTCATAGCTTCAGCTTAAGCCAGTCTTGCTGTCGCTTTAGGCCCCGATCGTGTTTCTTGTTATAAAGATACTTTGCTGGTCTTTGCATCATATATTGGTTCATTGCCAATATATATGCATACCAGCACGTTTATTATTTTCCTTGTATTTGTGTTACGTTAATACATCAGTGTCGCTGATGTATACGTACACGAACTGTTTATATCCTGTGTGCAGTTAGTCAGCTTCCAGCACGTTTTGGTAGGTTGCGCGTACCGTGACCACCCGTGCTGAGGTAGTTACCCTGCTCCTGGTTCTGTTTGTGGATTGCGTTCATCTCTGCGAAGAGATAGCGAATCCTTCTGAATCCTGTCCTGTTACCGTTTGTGGATTGCGTTCATCTCTGCGAAGAGATAACGAATCCTTCTGAATCCTGTTCTGTTACTGTTTGTGGATTGCGTTCATCTCTGCGAAGAGATAACGAATCCTTCTGAATCCTGTTCTGTTACCGTTTGTGGATTGCGTTCATCTCTGCGAAGAGATAGCGAATCCTTCTGAGTCCTGTCCCCTGTATTACTCCAGTCTTAGTCAGCGTTCCTGCTTATGTCATATATCGGTTCATTGCCGATATATACATATGTTAGTCAGAAGTTACAAATAGTTTCATTGATAGCTGTAATTGTAATACGCTAGGAAAACATACTTATTGTATATTTATCTGTGTTACGTTCATCTATCTTAATCCTGCTATTTTCTGACTGTCCTGTCCTGTCTTTGTGAGGCACGCCATCGCCGCAGCGCATTGGCTGCCTCATTCCAGTCTGTCTGGTTTTGGACGCTTGCTGTCGCTAAGTAGCCGCTAGCTAGCAAGCGTTCATTCTGTCTACCTGTCCTGATCTCCTCAGTTCTGGTTTATGCGCTCAGCGCTACTTTGCGCTGAGACGTTATAACGAAAGCATTGTTTGTGGCTGTCAGATCTGCACCGGCTCTGTGCGCCACAATCTCCTATTGGAGTCAGTCCTCCCCTCTACTATACTAGGGATAGCCTGTTTCCTGGTGCTAGTGTGTGTACCTCCTCCACGCCAGCTCATGCGTTGCATGCTGACTGTGGAGAATACACCACCAAGCCTTACAGAAGCCTCATTAGGATCCTGAGGCTTCCCTCTCTAAATAAGTAGTAGATTTTGAACCCGAGCTTTGGCTCAGATTCGCTTTCACAAACCATTTTTCCCACGACTTAGACTGTTTGAGATTTTGGTCTCTTACATGATTGAGTTTGACACCCCTGATCTAAATGGACGCTGGGGATGGCTCTTGGTAATGTAATACTGTCACGGCACAGAAGTGGGAGAACATCACCGTAGCAGAACGCAGCTTGCTCCTGAGACCTACTCTACAGCTGGATATACTTCTACTGTTTACCGAACAGATCTTAGTGAATCGATATCCTGGCCATCCTGATGAAGCTCCCAAGTGAGTGGGCGCAACGCGTAGGTGGGCGGGTTCGAGTCCCGGGGCCTGAGAGCACTCCCATCAGCCGCAGCAGATGTGTTTTGCTCATACGCGATGTCAGTGTCTGCTCCCTGCCATGGCGTGTACATGCAGGGCGGGTTGAGCTAGTGCTTGAGCCGCCATAGAAACACGGCGATCGCAACCTGAATGGAACTGCCCTGAAGTGGATGGATCCTGTGAAGTGACGGAGCCACCACTATCCAGAGACAGCATATGGATGGTGAGATCGTTCTGTTTTGCCTAACTATTCGCAGCTTGCAAGCTGAAGAGGAATCGGTGATCCCGCTTGTCTTTATTCACAATGCAGCCCTATTTATTTGCCATATTTATTTCCTTTTAATCAATACCAGTTGCCTGGCAACCCTGCTGGTCTATTTCTTTGCAGTAGTATCTGAATAACACCAGAAACCAGCATGCAGCTAGTCTTGTCAGATCTGACTTTAAAGTCTGAAACACCTGATCTGCTGCATGCTTGTTCAGGGGCTGTGGCTAATAGTATTAGAGGCAGAGGATCAGCAGGGCTGCCAGGCAACTGGTGTTGCTTAAAAGGAAATAAACATGGCAGCCTCCATATACCTCTCTCTTCAGTTCCTCTTTAAGTAGAAGTACTCTAACGCTTTGCTTTGCCTTACCAGCATGTGTGAGGTGAGGTGAGGTCAGGACGGAGGGAGGGGGGTGGGGTGAAACAGGAAGTTCAGTCCTGCAGGTGTCATATGGGCAGGAAGTGAGGGATAATCGCCTCACAGGGGACATGTACGGGAATAAAGCCTGGCAGGGAGATTTCAGAGAGGAGTTTAGTAGGTAACGTGCTTTATGGGCACGTGCGTCTCTGAATAGATGTTACTGCCTGGATTTCCTGTAAATTCCTGCAGAGTCTCAGATCTCCCTCTATCCGGACAGGAAATCGGGTCACGCCATTGTTATGTGTTCCCCTTCTCTCCTCCTGATCCCACAATAAGGAAAAGCATCTCGCAGAGCTATTATACATAGCGTAAGCAGTAGACACTAAGTGCTGTTTACTTCCTGTCTAGTGAAAGGACTATTCCCTGCACATTTTATCGAGCGCTGTAATAACAGCACAGGTGATTTGGGTGCAGCCGGCGCCACTATCGGCCGTAATAGGAATTTCAGCTATAGCAGCACACAGTCAGTAACGTCAGAAGATGGAGCTGAAGTTGCTTTTAAAACACTAATTTGGCATTCCCTACCAGCCACATGGACCTGGAGGGGGAATAGTATTTAACGCTGCCGGGAACTTGTGCAGCAGCAGGATTAGCCATATACCGACTGTATCCTGTACCCAAGTCT
This sequence comes from Hyperolius riggenbachi, assembly GCF_040937935.1. NCBI lineage: Eukaryota > Metazoa > Chordata > Amphibia > Anura > Hyperoliidae > Hyperolius > Hyperolius riggenbachi. Next base: position 488,425,463 of record NC_090648.1, read on the forward strand.
ACCGGCGGCCAGTTCATATGTATGCCGTTTTATCCCTTTCCCTCCTCCACACCATATGCCAAGCACAGTCTAAAGGTGCCCATACATTACTTGATTTTCCATCCAGAGATTAAGGAAAACCTGAAATGAAAAGTAAAAGTCAAAATAACCCTACACACGTCATACTTACCTCCAGTGTAGTCTACTCCTCAATCTCTTTCTCCTCTCCTGCGTCCTGTTTGTCCACCGTGATCAATGGCATTTTTTATCCTCCATTTTGAAAATGACCATTACCCAAAATCAGCTTCCTGGTCAGCTACTGTTAAACTGTAATATCGTCGACTTGACCGATAAGGAAACATGGACATTACCTTGCTCATCAGTTGTCCTTTCAGTTATAACTGACAGCAACTGATATAGTTCAGTTTTTACAAAATCTTGTCAGAACTGGAAGTAATCGTTGTTAGAAGAAAATGGTGAGCTTCTAAAAGAGTTGATAGTGCGGTGAGTATGTAATATTTACTTGCAGGTACATCATATGTTTAATTTAAATAATTTTACTTGGTTCAGGTTCACTTTAGAGAGAAACTCCAGTGAAAATAATGTAATAAAAAAAGTGCTTCATTTTTACAATAATTATGTATAAATGATTTAGTCAGTGTTTGCCCATTGTAAAATCTTTTACATTCCTGATTTACATTCTGATATTTATCACATGGTGACATTTTTACTGCTGGCAGGTGATGTAGCTGCTGCTTGCTGTTTTGGCAGTTGGAAACAGCTGTAAACAGCTATTTCCCACAATATAACAAGGTTCACAGACAGGAAACTGCCAGGAGTACCGCGGTACTCAGAGCTTCTTGTGGGAGAGGTTTCAGCACAATATCCATCATACAGCGCCCCCCGATGGTCTGTTTGTGAAAAGGAATAGATTTCTCATGTAAAAGGGGGTATCAGCTACTGGTTGGGGTTCAATTCTTGGTCGGAGTTTCTCTTTAAAGGATACCACAACTGACATGTGGCATAATGAGATAGACATGGGTATGTACAGTGCCTAGCACACAAATAACTATGCTGTGTTCCTTTTTTTCTTTCTCTGCCTGAAAGAGGTAAATATCAGGTATGTAAGTGGCTGACTCAGTCCTGACTCAGACAGGAAGTGACTACAGTGTGACCTTCACTGATAAGAAATTCCAACTATAAAATTTCCTAGAAGAAAATGGCTTCTGAGAGCAAGAAAGAGATAAAAAGGGGGAAAATTCTTATCAGTGAGGGTCACACTGTAGTCACTTCCTGTCTGAGTCAGCCACTTACATACCTGATATTTAACTCTTTCAGGCAGAGAAAGAAAAAAAGGAACACAGCATAGTTATTTGTGTGCTAGGCACTGTACATACCCATGTCTATCTCATTATGCCACATGTCAGTTGTGGTATCCTTTAAGCAATCGACTTTCTTGGGACCTAAATTCTGCTCTGGAATCCCAGAATTTGCAAGAAAAACATAATCCCCTGTGTGGGAGGGTGCTCTTTAACCATAAAGTGGAACTTGCAACCCAGTTTTTTATTACAGTTTTCGATAGATTTAGGAGGAGTTAGAAACTGTATTTGGCTTTTATTACCATTTTATGCATTTGGAGGACTATTCAGTGTACTCATTGGAGGGACTTCTCGCCTGCTCTCTGTGACCCTCTCAGTAGGATCGGACACAAGAAAGATCTCTCACTTGGAAAACTGACGGAGGTTCTGTGGCTTCCTTATCCAATCCAATACAGAGCTAGGTTCTGTTTAGAATCTGTCCTTAAAGAGGCCCTGTAGTGACACAGAGTATAATGCAATACATTATTATTCATGAATCCCACTTTATGGTAATTATCCTGATTTCAGCATCAGAAACACTTCCTATATCTGTATATTGGTATGTAGCCCCGCCCTCCCAGTGATGTCACAGCCTAGGCTGATTAGCTATGCGTATTGCTCCCTCCCCTCAAGCATTCTGGGGGACCAGATATCTTTTCTACTGGCTTTGAAACTCTTGGTAAACAAATATTCCACAGAGCTGCACCTGACAGGACTAAAGATATTGGCACCTGTGATGAATTCCAGAATGTAAATCTCAGTGAGGAAACATTTTTCAGCGGGCAAATATTGACTAAACAATTTATACATGAGTAGTGTAAAAAAAAAAAAAAAAAAAGCAATTTTATTCATTAAGTTATTTTCACTGCAGTTCCTCTTTAGGCCTCTTTTACACTTGCAGGATAAAGCTGTGTTGTGTTACCCTATTTTGTCACAAGGGGCTGTAAAAGCAATGAAAGTCTATCGAGTTGTTCACTTATTGTGGTCTCTTGTGGTGCCGACACAAGGGCAACAGCACGTTACCGCAAGCACAGTACTTAAAGCATGGTAATGAAAGTCTATGGACGCACTGTGTGTAAACGAGGTGGTGCAGCATGCATGTGTAGACTTACTAGAATGCCAGTGACTAACTACCTGTCCAGCAGGGAGTACATCACTGAGCGGAGGGTGGCGCTATGCATAGTACCCTGTCCAGCAGGGAGTACATCACTGAGCGGGGGACGGTGCTATGCATATGACCCTGTCCAGCAGGGAGTACATCACTGAGCAGGGGGCGGTGCTATGCATATGACCCTGTCCAGCAGGGAGTACATCACTGAGCGGGGGACAGTGCTATGCATATGACCCTGTCCAGCAGGGAGTACATCACTGAGCGGAGGGTGGCGCTATGCATAGTACCCTGTCCAGCAGGGAGTACATCACTGAGCAGGGGACGGTGCTATGCATATTAACCTGTCCAGCAGGGAGTACATCACTGAGCGGAGGGTGGCTCTATGCATATGACCCTGTCCAGCAGGGAGTACGTCACTGAGCGGAGGGTGGCGCTATGCATATGACCCTGTCCAGCAGGGAGTACATCACTGAGCGGGGGGCGGTGCTATGCATATAACCCTGTACAGCAGGAAGTACGTCACTGAGCGGAGGGTGGCGCTATGCATATAACCGTCTAGCAAGGAGTACATCACTGAGCGGGGGACGGTGCTATGCATATAACCCTGTACAGCAGGGAGTACGTTTCTGTGCAGGGGGTGGTGCTATGTATATAATCCTGTACAGCAGGGAGTACGTCACTGAGCAGAGGGTGGCTCTATGCATATGACCCTGTCCAGCAGGGAGTATGCCACTGAGCAGGGGGCGGCGCTATGCATATGACCGTCCAGCAGGGAGTACATCACTGAGCGGGGGGCGGTGCTATGCATAGTACCCTGTCCAGCAGGGAGTACATCACTGAGCGGGGGGTGACGCTATGCATAGTACCCTGTCCAGCAGGGAGTACGTCACTGAGTGGAGGGTGGCGCTATGCATATGACTGTCCAGCAGGGAGTACATCAATGAGCGGGGGGTAGCGCTATGCATATGACCGTCCAGCAGGGAGTACATCACTGAGCGGGGGGTGGCGCTATGCATATGACCGTTTAGCAGGGAGTACATCACTGAGCGGGGGGCGGCGCTATGCATATGACCGTCCAGCAGGGAGTACATCACTGAGCGGGGGGCGGTGCTATGCATAGTACCCTGTCCAGCAGGGAGTACGTCACTGAGTGGAGGGTGGCGCTATGCATATGACTGTCCCGCAGGGAGTACATCCCTGAGCGGGGGGTGGCGCTATGCATATGACCGTCCAGCAGGGAGTACATCACTGAGCGGGGGGTGGCGCTATGCATATGACCGTCTAGCAGGAAGTACATCACTGAGCGGGGGGCGGTGCTATGCATATTACCCTGTCCAGCAGGGAGTACGTCACTGAGTGGAGAATGGCACTATGCATATGACTGTCCAGCAGGGAGTACATCACTGAGCGGGGGGTGGCTCTATGCATATGACCCTGTCCAGCAGTGAGTACGCCACTGAGCAGGGGGCGGTGCTATGCATATGACCGTCCAGCAGGGAGTACATCACTGAGCGGGGGGCGGTGCTATGCATAGTACCCTGTCCAGCAGGGAGTACGTCACTGAGTGGAGGGTGGCGCTATGCATATGACTGTCCAGCAGGGAGTACATCCCTGAGCGGGGGGTGGCGCTATGCATATGACCGTCCAGCAGGGAGTACATCACTGAGCGGGGGGTGGCGCTATGCATATGACCGTCCAGCAGGGAGTACATCACTGAGCGGGGGAGGGGGGGGGGAGGTGCTTTGCATATGACCCTGTCCAGCAAGGGAGTACGTCACTGAGCGGGGGGCGGCGCTATGCATATGACCCTTTTTCAGCAAGGGAGTACATCACTGAGCAGGGGGCGGTGCTATGCATATGAACCTGTCCAGCAGGGAGTACATCACTGAGCGGGGGGGCAGCGCTATGCATTTCACCCTGTCCAACAGGGAGTGTGTCACTGAGCGGGGGGAGGCGCTATGCATATTACCCTGTCCAGCTGACAGCTGTTTCACTTTAAACAAAGCTTCCTCAGAGGCCGCCGGAGAGAGACAGAGGGAGCGCACTGCGCTTGTGTCGACTTGCCGAAGTTACGGGACACGGTACCAAAGAGGGAGAAGACTGAGGACGGCAGCGTGGGAGCAATCCGTATGGATAGGGATGGAGGAAGCCTCAGGTATGTATAAAAAACTTCTACTTGTAATCCTCTCTTGTCCAGCACGGTGGCATAGTGGTTAGCGCTTTCGCCTTGCAGTGCTTGGTCCCCGGTTCGAATCCCAGCCAGGTCAACATCTGCAAGGAGTTTGTATGTTCTCCCCGTGTCTGCGTGGGTTTCCTCCAGGCACTCCGTTTTTTTTCCCAAATCCCAAAAACATACAGATAAGTTAATCGGCTTCCTCCCAAAAAATTGGCCCTAGACCATACATACACTACATGATACACACATAGACATATAACTATGGTAGGATTAGATTGTGAGCTCCTCTGAGGGACAATTAGTGACAAGACAATATACTCTGTACAGGGCTGCGTAATATGTCGGCGCTATATAAATAAATAAATAATAAATAAACTTCCAGCTATATTTAAAACTACAAAAAATAGGTTGATGTTCCATGTAAACATTCCTGTATAATATGACAAAACTGATCCAGACAACACATTTAACCATTAAAATCATTTAATTCAACATTTGATTCTGTGATTTATAAGAAAGTTGGAGGTAAAGTGAGAAGATGATGTCCTGCAATCCATCACTCACAAGTAGAAAAGTTCCCGGAACTCAGAGGCCTCCCTTAAAATAAGTCTGGAATGGGCCAGGTGCGGCATAAACTGGTCAGTTATAATAATACTTTGCTGCTGTCTGGATTTGTTTTTTGTGGTCTGTAAGCTTTTGATTTCACTTTTGTAATATCTCACTTCTGAACCTTGGTCACAGGAAGTGGACGCAGGGGCTTAACCATACCTCCCACCTTTTTGAGATGAGAAAGAGGGACACTTAAGCCACGCCCCTGCCACACCCCTAGTCACACATACCATAAAGATTTCATAAGAAAAATATGTTGTTTTATAATACAAATCACACTGGTCCTTTCTATCCTGGTTCATTTCCCTTCATAGTAACATTTTAAAATTAGTAATATATCAATTTAAAGGATGGCAATACATTTTAGTAAATCAAACACATTTTTAGTAGAGAAATACATATATTTACATTGAAAGAGGGACAAATGAGGAGGAAAGAGGGACAGGGCTCCCAAAGAGGGACAGTCCCTCCAAAAGAGGGACAGTTGGGAGCTATGACTTAACTATAGGAGAGTAGTCCCTGTGATCTCAGGGGGGCATAGAGCTGTGGTGGGCCCAAATCAGTAACCTTACCTTCAGTGGTGGCTCCAGCTTCAGTTTTTTGTTTTTTTTTCGGGGGTGAGCATGATGGCTGGTTGGTGGGGCCTATCTGGGTGATCAAATATGTTTTTGGCCTAACACGAGGGGAGGGGCACTCAAAGGGGCACAGTGATTCCCAGGCAGGGCCAGTGCCCCAGCATGCTCCAGTGTTGCGCCGCCCATCAGTACCGGTTCTCTCATGAAGCAAGGTAAAACATTTGCATCAGGCTAAGAGATTACAGGGGCAGCATGTTTGTACTGTGTTTACACTAACAGCATGCAGTCAGATTAGGAGGAGAAGCGAGAGGAGAGCGAGCAAGGTGAAGAGGTCATTATTGGGGAAAAGCAGCTTGTTGTGCTGTGTGAGGAGTCTGACAGTGAGTGAGGAGGTGGGAGGCAGGAGAGCAGCAGTGTTTCATTTCACTTGCACATCAGAAGGGAGGAGGTGGCACTGCTGTCCTGACTGAGGAGGAATGGAGTGGCTGAGGGTGAGCAGTTAGATCAGGTGTTTTTGTGGCTACACTTGTTATGGGTGTGAAGATTATGATGGCTACACTTGTTTTATTACCCTTGTGAGATGGGACCCAGGAGTGTGAAGGGCACCCAGGGGAGGCAAATAAAGGGTTGTGAATATTGGCATATTGGGTGGGGGCATAAAAGGTTCTCTGGGGGCCCGCACGAATTGCAGTTACACCACTAAGGAGTGTGTGTTTTCTCTGATTTTGCCTTCTTCAATGTGTTTGGGTTACTGTTGGTTACACTGACTTTTTAGTCAAGGATTTTTTTTTCTTTGTATGATCTTTATGCAGCAGTAACAGTTCTGTAACTTTGCAGCTGAGGCAAAGAACATGTCACAATTCACAGTTTCCAAGTTTAAATGCTGCATAAAGAACATGATAAATCAGGCTACAGTAGGTATTACTATTTTCCAATAAGAGATACAGCCGTGTGTGGGATGGACGTGGGCTTGTTGCCTCTAGCAACCACACATATCTTTCACCTCATTTTTGTGAAAATAATAGTTGGAAGGGGAACAACTGTTTCAGTGGAACCATCAGTCATGATCATGTACACTGAGGAAGTCAAATGGAGGAACACACACATTGCTACTTCCTGTGACCAGCATTCCTGTCACTGATTTCAAAATTAGAATCAGATGCTTACAGGCTACAGAAATAAAAAGAAACAGCAGGGAAGTCTTCTTAACAGAATGCCTGACCAGGCTTTTAACTACTTAAGCACATCATTGTTGATGCAGGTTGACGATCCAGGCAGCCAGTTTGTGCAGCTGCTTAGCTCAGCATCATCGCACTGTACAAAATGCAAGGTGGGCGGGGCCCAGACTGACTCTCTAAAAAGTGTGCAGTCTATAGCTACGGAGGTCTGTGCTGCAGATATTGATTGATATGATCTAAGGTAATCATTGGCTTTTACACAGATCTAAAGACTAGCTTTGCCACTCAGTGCCTAATTATACAAGACGAAGAACAAATGAATGCCTGAATTTCGTTTTTTTTAAGAGTGGAGATTTAGATTCTGACAGGTCCACATTAATGCCTTCCGAGTTCCACAAATACAAGATCCACAATCCACATGGCCATAAACACCCATAATACAACACAGGAAGTCAGCTAGCAACCACCCAAATTAAACATCTCTCATAAAAAAAAACAACAATTCAGTGACCCAGCACTATATGAAAAGTTAAATACAAAAACAAAAAGATTTTTTCAGTGTGTGAGTTGGCACCACCGGGGTGGCCTGCAGTGACCAGAGTCCAGCCGTGGCCTCTTCATAAGCTTCATATAGTCTCAAGTCCCAGCTTGAAGACCAGTCCACAAACTGCAGCCAGCACAGCTAGGAACAATAGACTGTGGCAGAGCTTGCCTGGCGTGGATCGGTGCACCTGCACAGGAATGAGAAGAGAAACATGCTGTAGTATTACCATAGTTCATATCAAATCAAGTATTTCCTAGAGGCTGGCTGCACACATAACATAACATGAAAGGCTGTGTTTTATGTCATGTTTTCATTTTATGTTGTGTGCGGTTTTTATTGCGTTTTTTTTTTTACAGCAGATGCGTTTTTCAAGCGTTTTTCAAGCGTTTTAATGCATATGTATTTTGTATGCGTTTTTCATGCATTTTTATATTTCCATTTATGCAAATCACTAGAAAGACAACAGGAAGCGAAAGTACATCACAAAACAATTTTTTTGGGGAAAAAAAACCACATGGAAAACGCATACCATTCCGTTCCCATTGACTTTCATTTCTGTGCGTTTTTGATTAGTTTTTGCATATTATGCAACAAAACCAGCATTTTTGAAAACGCACACATATAAAACGCATATGTGTTTTCCGCAACGCTAGCGTTTCTGCTATGGATGCACCTAGCCAGAGAGTTTGTCTCTCTCTCTCTTCCCCACCCCCCAGTAGAAAATTAGAGTAAATCACAGCTCTATTCACTGACCTAATGATAAATCAGTAGATACTGAAGAACTTAGAGTCAGGTGACAAGAAGAAAACAAAAAATTGTTCAAAGAAGGGACATTCCTTTAATCAAATGATGGGGTCCGTCGGTAAAGGTTTAATAAATGTAATAACCCTCCAAACCTCAACCCCACCCCTCCTCCACCACTGACCGCAGTTACCATCTTGGCCAAGGGGCCTACACACTACAGGTCATATGACACCCTTCCTAGTGCCATGGTGGCCGGTGTCACATCAGGTGAAGATTGGCCGCGATGTCATATAAGGTTGGTATCACATAAGGATCTCCGCACATAAGTGGAATTCCTGTTCTGTTGAGGCGGAAGAAAATGGATCCTCACTGGGTCGGATTTTAAAGCAAACAAACATCATACCTGATTGTGATCTGGTTTCTGTTATGTAAATACTGACAGAAGTCCCCGCTGTGTCAGCACCTGCTGCAGGGCGGCGCCGGCATATAGGCCTACGTGTCATTTCACCGCTGACGCCTCAGCCCTGTGGGTTTTGGTGGTGGAGCTATCCGCGATACGCAGTGTAGTGAATATTGGCAAAAAGTTTTACTTACCACAATGCCCCTACTCCAGCATAATAAACATTTTCCTGCCTAAATTAAGGGGTGTAGGAGCAAGATTCGCAAAAGTCAGAATTATAACACAAAGCTGATTCACAAGGCTGGCATCCAGGGCCGGCCTTAGGTTTCACAGCGCCCTGAGCGAAACTTGATTTTGGTGCCCCCTTCATCCTCTTCCCACCACACCAAACATGCAGATCTCCGTGACACATCACATATGTATAATAGAAAAACACTAATAACCACAAAATGGATGGAAAGAGTGCATTATCTTGAATACACTTAAAAAAACTTTCAGGAATATTAATAAAAACAATCTGTGGGACAGTTAACCCCCCCCAACCCCCCTAAATTTGGATTGATAGCACAGCACTGACAATTTTTACCACCTGTTAAACCTGCAGTGCGCCCCCCCCCCCCCCCAAAAACAAAACGCCCTCAGACTCGGTATAGGTAGGTAGCCAGGAATAGGTGCTCCCAGTATAGGATCTCATGTGTAGGTGCTCTCAATATAGGTAGTCAAGCATTGGTGCCCCCAGTTTAGGAAGTCAGGTGTAGGTCTCCCCCCACAGGTAGCCAGGCGTCAGTGCCTCCAGTATAGGTAGCATAGGTAGTCAGGTGTTGGTACCCTCAGTATAGGTAGCCAGGAGTAGGTGCCCTCCCTCAGTTAGATAGCCAGCTTTAGGTGCCCCCTTGGAAGCCGGCGCCCTGAGCGACCACTCGGGTCGCTCAGGTCAAAGGCCGGCTATGCTGACATCAGCAGTATGGCGGCGCTTGCACATGGCGGGAAGCAGACCGCGTCCCGCACATGCTCCTGATGAGTCACACCAGCAATAAAACTAGTTGAGCTGTACGTGTGGGACGCGGGAATGAGGTGGCGTGGTCTGACGGGATGGTTTGAGGCAGATGATAGTAGTGCAACCCAGCCTACTGAGAGGCCTACGCACGAGGTAGAGCCAAGTTAAAACTCTATGTGCATATGTCTCCACGTGTTTGTAAGGGTACATCCTTTTTATAAATAAACTTTTAATACGGTTTTACGCTATGGTGGCCCACTATGTTTTAACCTTTGAGGCAGGGCTGGTGCTATCATTAAAGGACATCCGAGGTGAAAATAAACTGATGAGAAAAACAATTGTATTTATCCTCCTTCTCCTAAAAATGACTTTTTTTAGATAACCTACAGTTTTATTTTATATTCAAATCTAGTTTTTACGTTTTTACTGTTTCATTGTCTCTGCTCAATGACATCTTTATTGACGTATTCCAGAGCTTTCCTGCTCTCAGAAGCCATTTACTGACAGGAATGTGTTTTATGGCTGTAAATTACTTTTATCAGTGAGGGTTATGCTATAGTCTGACCCAGTCTGACCTGGGCAGAAACTGTCACTTTCATAACTGATATTAACTTTTTCAGGCAGAGAAAGAAAAGAAGGAACAAAGCCTAGTTATCTGTGTGCGTGGCACTGTACATACACATGTCTATCTCATCAGGTCACATGTCACCTCGGGTATCCTTTAAAGCAAAGGGGGCAGTCAAGTAGGCAGGAAGGGAACCATGTTTTGAGGGGGATCTGTTGGGGGGTGGGCATTTTGCTTCAGGGTGTAGGGGGCCCCCAACTTACCTTTGCCCCAGGGCCCCCAAGCCTCTTAAACCGGCACTTCTTTGAGGTGAGGGTGCACAGTTTGGGGACCCCAGTGCTGTATAGATGCATTGCTAGGCAGCAACACTTTTCTGTGATGCTGGGGATACACGGTACATTTTTTTTATCAATTGAGCCGCTGATGGCTCGATTGATAATTTCCGACGTGTCCGATACCCCGCCGGATCGATTCCGAGCTCAATACCGGCAGGCAGGACAATAGAATAAGTGAAGAGGAAGATAAGAAGCCGCGGGGATGAGCGGAAATCGATCTGGGCGGGCGGGGACGCGCCGTAATTGAGCCAGCGGCTCGATACAGGGTACAGAAACGTACCGTGTATTCACAGCATTAGATTTTCTGTTCTGTTACCTGCCAGATAGATAATTTCCAACATGTTGGAAATTATCTATCTAACCATCTATTTGCCTAGCAATTAGACATTGTTCTACTCCACAGGAAATAACCAGAAGACAATGCACCAGAGATAATGACCAGTCTCTACCAGTACCAGCGCTCAGCGGATCGTTCAGGAATAGTGTTGGGCGAACATCCAGAAGTTCGGGTTCGGGGTGGTTCGGCCGAACATGCCCCCGATATTCAGGATGTTCGGGCCGAACCCCGAACCCAATGCAAGTTAATGGGCCCCCCGAATATCTCCCTTTGGGGCCCCCTATAGGGTCCCAGCATAAATGGAGAGCATGCCCCGAGCGCGGGGGGGGGGAGGGGGTCGGAAATGCCCCCCACCCCTCCCCGCTAAGCTCTCCCTTCTGCTGGACCCTATAAATTGAAATAGAAGCCCCCCAAAGTACCTGGCAGGAGGAGGGCAGGAAGCGGGCAGCCGGAGATCGTAGGCGCTAGTACCATCTGGTACTTCCGCCCTCTCTCTGACGCACTTCCTGTTTACATTTGTAAGTCGCATCAAGAGAGAGCAGACGTACCGCGATGACGCGTACGAGGGTACGCGTCATCTACATGATGACACGTACCCTTGTACGCGTCATCGCGGTACTTCTGCTCTATCTTGACGCGACTTACAAATGTAAACAGGAAGTGCGTCAGAGAGAGGGCGGAGGTACCAGATGATACTAGCGCCTACGATCTCCGGCTGCCCGCTTCCTGCCCTCCTCCTGCCAGGTACTTTGGGGGGCTTCTATTTCAATTTATGGGGTCCAGCAGAAGGGAGAGCTTAGCGGGGAGGGGTGGGGAGCATTTCCGACCCCCCCCCCCCCCCCGCGCTCGGGGCATGCTCTCCATTTATGCTGGGACCCTATAGGGGGCTTTGTTCGGCCGGACAAGGCTGTGTTCGGCCAAACAAAGAAGGCCTGTTTGGGTTCGGGCAGCGTGGCCGAGCACCCTCCCGAACACCATGAGGTGTTCGGTGGTTGCCGAACCGAACTCGAACAGGCCAAAATCCGGGCGAACTCGAACAGTGGCGAACACTGTTCGCCCAACACTATTAAGGAACAGCCCTATCAGTCCGCCGACAGTGCGTACACATGCACTACTGTCTGCTGAAAGTCCACCCAACAAAAAATAATCTAAAGCCCCATACACACGCTCAACAGCGATCTTTTATGCTTTCACAACTTTTGTTGTGAAACAAGTTGAAACACCTAAAAAAAGTATTTTGCTATTGTTCAAAGAGCCGATAAGACTGATAAGAAGTCAATCCAACAGTTGGATTGACTTGTTATCAGTCTTATCAGCTGCTTGAACAATAGCAAGAGATTTTTTTTTAGGTGTTTCCCATGAAAAGTTGTGAGAGCCTAAAGACCGCTGTTGAGTGTGTGTGTATGGGGCTTAAGAAGAGAGAGGCCTGTGGATCCTGCAGAAGCTTCCCACATCCTCTTTTAGATCCCCGCTGCTACCAGGGACCCTCCTGAAGATTGCAAGCAAGGCCGAGCCTGCGGTGTGGCACAGAGCCTCTTGTGCACAAACGCCTCAGGCTTATTGCTCAGGCACGCCCGTAGTCACGCAGGCACAGTACGGCCGCACACTCGAGCATAAGGAGGCATGTGGTCACGATCAGTAAAACGGCAAGCTCTTGTCAGATCACTTTTGGGGGTCTGTGTGCAGCAACAGGAGGACGTGGGAAGCGTCTGCATGATCCTGAGGCTTGCTTATTGTTAGGCAAGTATCAGTTGTTTTTTTTGGACAGTTTTACCCATGCCCCCAACTGTCCCGGATCCTGCGGGACTGTCCCGATTTGGGGGCACTCACGCTGTCCCGCTATGACCCCCCAGTGTCCCAGCCGGCAATGGGTGAAGTGGGGGGAAAAAATGATCGAGGCGCCAGCCGAGTTAATGTGACATGTGGGGCCGACATCACATACATTCCTCCCTCCAAATGTGCCCCCCGTGTGCCCCGTGTCCCTCCTGTTTGCAGAGTAAAGTGTGCGCAGCGGAGCGGGTTGTCATCTAATCTTACCATTGATCCTTGCGTACTGGCATCTGTCTTCACTCTGCTTCCCGTTTCCTATGACGTCACAGGAAGTAGAGTAAAGTCCGCTGCTGGTACGCGAGGATCAATGGTTAGATGACAGCCCGCTCCGCTGCGCACTTTACTCTGCAAGCAGAAGGACACATTACGAAGGAGGGAGGAATGTATGTGATGCCGGACCCGCATCCCACATTGGCATGGCTGGCGCCTCGATCATTTTGTTTTCGCCTCCTCTCCAGTGGCACCCTCCTCCCCACCCACGGGCACCCTCACCCTCTTCCCCACATTGGTTATTTAGTTTGAGGGAGTAATATTAATTAAAAAATGTTTCTTAAAAACATTTTTGGGTGGGCGTGACTAGGGTGTGTGTTGGGAGTGTGGCCTAAGTGTCCCGCTTTCTGATGTGAAAATGTTGGGAAGTATGATTTTACCACCTCTACAGTGGTTTGCAATCGTATTTGGCCCCCTTGAAGTTTTCCACATTTTGTCATATTACTGCCACAAACATGACTCAATTTTATTGGAATTCCATGTGAAAGACCAATACAAAGTGGTGTACACGTGAGAAGTGGAACTAAAATCATACATGATTCCAAACATTTAGAAAAAAAAAAATAACTCCAAAGTGGGGTGTGCGTAATTATTCAGCCCCCTGAGTCAATACTTTGTAGAACCACCTTTTGCTGCAATTACAGCTACCAGCTTTGCACATCTAGAGACTGAAATCCTTGCCCATTCTTCTTTGCAAAACAGCTCCAGCTCAGTCAGATTAGATGGACAGCGTTTGTGAACAGCAGTTTTCAGATCTTGCCACAGATTCTCTATTGGATTTAGATCTGGACTTTGACTGGGCCATTCTAACACATGGATATGTTTTCTTTTAAACCATTCCATTGTTGCCCTGCTTTATGTTTAGGGTCGTTGTCCTGCTGGAAAGTGAACCTCTGCCCCAGTCTCAAGTCTTATGCAGACTCCAAGAGGTTTTCTTCCAAGTTTGCCCTGTATTTGGCTCCATCCATCTTCCCATCAACTCTGACCAGCTTCCCTGTCCCTGCTGAAGAGATGCACCCCCCGAGCATGATGCTGCCACCACCATATTTGACAGGGGGATGGTGTGTTCTGAGTGATGTGTAGTGTTAGTTTTCTGCCACACATAGCGTTTTGCATTTTGGCCAAAAAGTTAAATTTTGGTCTCATCCGACCAGAGCACCTTCTTCCACATGGTTGCTGTGTCCCCCACATGGCTGGTGGCAAACTGCAAACGGGACTTCTTATGCTTTTCTGTTCACAATGGCTTTCGACTTGCCACTCTTCCATAAAGGCCAACTTTGTGCAGTGCGCCACTGATAGTTATCCTATGGACAGATTCCCCCACCTGAGCTGTAGATCTCTGCAGCTCGTCCAGAGTCACCATGGGCCTCTTGACTGCATTTCTGATCAGCGCTCTCTTTGTTCGGCCTGTGAGTTTAGGTGGATGGCCTTGTCTTGGTAGGTTTACAGTTGTGCCATACTCCTTCCATTTCTGAATGATCACTTGAACAATGCTCCGTGGGATGTTCAAGGCTTTGGAAATCTTTTTGTAGCCTAAGCCTGCTTCAAATTTCTCAATAACTTTATCCCTGACCTGTCTGGTGTGTTCTTTGGACTTTATGGTGTTGCTGCTCCCAATAGTCTCCGTTTCCACTACACGCAGATTCTGCATGCAGAAAACTGACTCCAATGAATGCCTATGGGAAATCTGCATCAGAAAAATCGCGTTCAGTGGAAACAGGCTCATAGGCATTCATTGGAGTCAGTTTTCTGCACGCAGAATCTGCGTGTAGTGGAAACAGGCCCTCATAGGGCCTGTTTCCACTACACGCAGATTGGATGCAGAATGGATGCAGAGAAACTGACTCCAATGAATGCCTATGGGAAAATCTGCATCAGAAAAATCACGTTTGGTGGAAACAGGCCCATAGGCATTCATTGGAGTCAGTTTTTTTCTGCATCCATTCTGCATCCAATCTGCATGTAGTGGAAACAGGCCCTTATGCTTCATACACACTTGAGATAAAAGTCTTTGGAAAAGTCAAGAAAGATCACAGACCAATGTTACCCCATTCCATGTAGTATGAGAGCCATACTCTACACAGTCTATTCTATGGAGCTGAACTCCCCATCAGATAAAATCTTTGCAAGATGCTGCACACACAGATGCTGTACACATTCAAAAGATCATTATCTGCAAAAGATCTGTTCCTGCAAAAAATCCATTCCTGCAAAATGCATTCATAGTCTATCAGATCTGCAGATGCCATACAAACATTGTTTAACAGACTTCATCTGCATATCTGGCAATCATCTGCAGATCTGAAAATCCATCCTGGTGGATCTGATCTGCAGATGATTGTCTGTTAAACCAGGTGTGTATGATGATCTGCAGATATCATAGACTATGAATGCATTTTGCAGGAATGGATCTTTTGCAGGAACAGATCTTTTGCAGATACTGATCTTTTGAATGTGTACAGCATCTTTGTGTGCAGCATCTTGCAAAGATTTTTACCTGATGGGGAGTGCAGCTCCATAGAATAGACTGTGTAGAGTATGGCTCTCATACTACATGGAAGGGGGTAAAATTGGTCTGTGATCTTTCATTTTCCAAAGACTTTTATCTCAAGTGTGTATGAAGCATTAGATAACCTCTGAGGCCATCACAGAGCAGCTGTATTTGTATTGACATTAGATTACACACAGGTGCACTCTATTAAGCCCATTAGCACTCATCAGGCAATGTCTATGGGCAACTGACTGCACTCGGACCAAAGGGGGCTGAATAATTACGCACACCCCACTTTGCAGTTATTTATTTGTAAAAAATGTTTGGAATCGTATGATTTTCATTCCACTTCTCACGTGTACACCACTTTGTATTGGTCTTCAAGGGGGCCGAATACTTTTGCAAACCACTGTATGTAGTATGAGCATACCTCTAGTCACTGATACTAGAAGTAATAATTCAGAAGCAAAGTTTTGAAAATTCAGACCACACTGGTCAACTATCATCATTTGTTCTCCTTCATTTTAACATAAAAAACAAAAGAAATAAAATTAAAGTGGAATATAACCCTGCATTTCAACTTTGCTCTAAAACATTATTGACAGCATACTATATGCAACCAGCATTTTTTTTTTACTAGACCAGCATTGGAAGGGTTACACACAGAGCTTTAAAGTTCTGTGGAGAGAAATGCTGCCGCAGCCGAAGTTTAGATAGATACATTTAAGTAAACACAATGTAACAAGTGAGGAATGTGACTCTCTCTCTCTGTGTCCGGGAGCTCCTGCACAGTCAGAGAGTGTGTGTCACATTCCACACTTGTTACATTGTGTTTACTTAAATGCATCTAAACTTCGGATGCAAAGTTTTGCAGGGGGGCCCAGCAGAGCCGGAACAAGGTCCTCCAGCACCCAAGGCTGAGACACCAAAGTGCGCCTCTCCATCACCCCAACCCCACCCCACCCCAGAATCACACACTGATTACTATTAGACTAAGAGGAGCCCCAGGGCCCCTAACACCTTAATCTTTACTTATCTGTCTTCCAGTCACTGCCATGTATCCCCTATTCTTATTTCTCTCTGCTTCAAACACAATAGGGGAATGATAGCTGAGTGAGTTGTTCGCCCCCTCTTACACTGCGCCCTGAGGCTGGAGCCTCTCTCGCCTCTGCCTCGGCCCTGGGGCCCAGTGATTTCTAGTTACGCCCCTGGACAACAGACAGTTGGGAGCTATGAGTATGAGGGGTTATCTGCACAATCTCAAATTCTTTAGGTCCACCTAATACATGGAAGTGGTAAAACTTGGATGTGTGTGTACACACAGTGGTAGAATTTCACAAGGATCTCAGTCCTGGGAGGGATACAGATGCTGCTACGATACACAGATCTTTTTCTGTTTCGTAATTTTATCAAGCTGTAATCTTACCAGACTAGTCCTGCCAGCAGTCGGGGTCACACCATGATCCACACGGCTCGTAAAATTTGTAACACTTCTTAAAACATTTGAAACCAACCCTTGGCAATTACTGAAGATCCTTCTGCAAAAAAACAAAAAAAGCCACCTTCATCCAACCATATACGTTAAGATGATGTTCCCACTACACATAATTCACTGTTCAGAGCGCATGCGATCAAGGAATCAGCATTATAATGTACATTGCCATACTCACTAGTGCAAAGGGATTTTTGCTCAAATCACAAGCACACTGATTGCTGCATTTTTGTTGCGCTCACTTTTCTGTCTGATTCACAAAAACTGAAAGCAAAGCAAGCGCAGCACAAACCACATAACAAGTGCCTCCGGTGCATCCTGATTTGCATTGAGAAAAAGGCCTTTTAGGCCTGGAACCCACTACAAATCGCTATCGCAATCGCTAGTGTTTTTAATGAACGTTTTGTAAGCAATTTCATGAGCGTTTTCTGGCGATTTTAATAGCAATTTTAAAAAGTGTAAGCTTTTTGCCAGCGATGGTGTAGAGATTTTACGATTAGGGATTTTAAATCTGATTGGTGCTTTCAATTAATTTACATTTTTTTTACAGTGTGCAGTAATGTAAAATGCTAGCAAATCGCTCTATGTCGGATTTGACAAGCGATTACGCCAGCGTTTATATACTTTACATTGGAACGCTAATGCTCAAAAAATGCTGCATGTCCTGCGTTTGCAATTTTTCTAATCGCAATCGCTCCAGTGGAAGTTGGCACATCCGTTAACATTAGCTGAGCGTTTAGGGAAATTGCTAGTGTTTTGAATCGCTCCCTAAACGCTCAAAAAAGCTCTCTAGTGGGTTCCAGCCCTTAACCTCCTTGCCGGTTATCCCGAACTCAGTTCGGGGTAACCTGCGCAGGAGGATTTCTCAGGCCCCGCTGGGCCGATTTGCATAATTTTTTTTTTGTTACAAGCAGCTAGCACTTTGCTAGCTGCTTGTAACATCCGATCGCCGCCGCTCGCCGCCGATCCGCCGCTATCCGCAACGTCGCGCCGCCCCCCCCCCCTCCAGACCCCTTGCGCAGCCTGGTGGGGTGGCCCGGGATTCCCTATGACGTCCCGATGTCGATGACGTCGGTGACGTCATCCCGCCCCGTCGCCATGGCGACCGGGGAAGCCCAGCAGGAAATCCCGTTCTGAACGGGATTTCCTGCTTACTCTGATCACCGGAAGCGATCAGAGTGGCTGCAGAGCTGCCGCTGCTCAGCGGCTATCATGTAGTGAGCCCTGGGCTCGCTACATGATTTAAAAAAAAAAAAAATTAAAAAAAGTGCTGCGCTGCCTCCTTGCCGGAGGCATTAGACCGGCAAGGAGGTTAAAGAGACTCTGTAGAGAAAAAAAAAACCTCAGGGAGATACTTACCTCGGGAGGGGGAAGCCTCAGGGTCCCAATGAGGCTTCCCCCTCCTCCGTAGCTTCAGGGAATCCAGCGCTGGCTCCCTCGAATCCCCCCCCCCCCCCCCCCTGGAATCCTTCCTGACAAGGCTTGATTTATTTACCTCTCCGGGATCCAGCGCAAGCGCAGTAACGGCTCTTCATTCGGGCGAAGCGGAAATAGCCGAACCCGATTGTATCCGCTCTACTGTGCATGCGCAAAGGACTCCTGCCTGCGCAGTACAGCGGATCCGATCGGGTTCGGCTATTTCCGCCTAAACCCGAATGAAGGGCGGCTAGGGTGCCTGCGCTGGATCGCGGTAGGTAAATATTTACCTCACTGCACTACGGGGGAGTCCCGACACTTGAACAGAGGGACGGAGGAGGACGGGGGAATCCTCGTTAGGATCCAGAGGCTTCCCCCTCCTGAGGTAAGTATCCCCCAGATGGGTTTTTCTTTTATTACAGATTCTCTTTAAAGGAAAACCCGAGGTGAGAGTAATATGGAGGCTGAGGCTGCCATATTTACAGTATTTCTTTTTAAATAATGCAAGTTGCCTGACTGTCCCGCAGGTCATGTCACTCTAATACGTTTAGCCATAGACCCTGATGCAAATCAGGTGCTCTGACTGGATTAGCCGCTTGCTTGTTTCAGAGTTGTGACTCAGACATTACTGATGCCTAAAGATCTACAGGGCTGCTAGGCAACTGGTATTGTTTAAAGTAAACCTGAGAGGTTTGGGGGGAAGGAAAAAAAGATACTCACCTTGGGAGGGGGGTTCCTCTGTATCCACCATCCTTGTCTTCCTCCACCAAGCCATTTAGGAACAAGGACCCCAAAAGCAAAGCTGCACTAAGCCTGCCCAGTAGCACGGACCTGCTCAGTCCCTGCTAAGATTTTCCATTGAAGACAGATCAGGTCCTTGGTACTGCGCATGCGTGAGCCTTCAACAAGCCCTTGCCAATGGTTTTCATGTGGGGACAGTGCTGGAATGGGAGAATCCAGGGGCTTCTCCCTCCCGAAGGTAAGTACCCAAATTGGGTACTCGATCTATGCTTATAGCCCATACAGCAGTGTGTATGACCATGCCTCCCAACATTTTGAGATAAGAAAGAGGGACACTTAAAGTGTTCCAGAGCTGATATAAAGAAAATGTTTTATACATAACTGGGGCTTCGTCCAGCCGCCTACGCACGGATCTCTCCCACGCCGCCGCCTTCCGCTGCCGTCACTTTCGTCAGCCGGAGCCAGTCCAATGGAAGAGAAGTGCGCTGTTTGTGTATCTCTCCAGCAGTCACTGGAGAGATACGTAGAGGGCGCACTTCTCATGCCTAGACTGGCCCCGAGTGGCTGAAGTGACGGAACCCGATACCAGAGCGGCAGGCAGCGGAAGACGGCGGCGTGGGAGTGATCCATTCATAGGCGGCTGGAGGAAGCCCCAGGTATGTATAAAACATTTTCTCGACATCAGCTCTGGTTTCCATTAAGCCACACCCCTGTC
The DNA here is from genome assembly GCF_040937935.1 of Hyperolius riggenbachi. Classification (NCBI taxonomy): domain Eukaryota; kingdom Metazoa; phylum Chordata; class Amphibia; order Anura; family Hyperoliidae; genus Hyperolius; species Hyperolius riggenbachi. The sequence continues at coordinate 488,445,326 of NC_090648.1, forward strand.
ACACCCCTAATCACGCCCCTGTCACACCCCTAGTCACACATAGCATAAAGATTTCATAAGAAAAATATGCTGTTTTATAATTTAAACCACACTGGTCCTTTTTATCCTGGTTCATTTTCCTTCATATTAACATTTGAAAATATCAGGGATGAGCAGAAACTACGCCAGTGCGAATTTACGCATCGTAGTTTGCAGGTGAAGTTTCAAAACTACGCTTACGAATTTACGCGTAGCGAAGTACCGCTACGCGTAGCTTACGCCCACTATGCGTAGTTAACATGTGTATTGCGTAGTGAACTACGAATGCGTTACTTGCGTCTAATTTTCTGCGTGCGGTTGTATGCTTACGGTATAAGCATTTACAACGGAATTAATGCGTAAAATTTTCTGCATACGGGCATAAGCATCCGCATACACTACGCTTCACACTACGCGTAATTGCGTATTTTAACGCGTAGTCTACGAAATGCATACAAAGCGAATATTTGATTTCAAAGCCGTAGTTTGGCGAAGCGTAATTGTGTAAAACTACGCGCAGTTCCAGCGTAACGAAGTTGGCTGACTACGACCATCCCTTAATTTAAAGCATGGGAATGGTGTTTAGAGTCAATTAAACACATTTTTCAGTAGAAAAATACATGTAATTACATACATCTGTACATCTGTCCTGAAAGAGGGACAAATGAGGAAGAAAGGGGGTCCCCAAAGAGGGACTGTCCCTCCAAAAAAGGGACAGTTGGAAGTACAGTATGACTGGTTCAGACAGGCTCCCTTTCACGCGGTGGTAGGCGGGCACACGGGAAGAGATTAGATGGACGATAAGTCTGTTTGCTTGTGCTTTTATACTCCTGTATTTACCATCGTGGTCTGGATGTCAAATATTTGCACACGCTGTCGCTACGCTCATGAAATGCTAACTTACATATCCTGAAGTTTAACCCTACGCAACCAAGCTAAAATGGCCAAATACAGCCTATAGGACAATAAAACAACAGAAAGTGAAGGCACCACACACAGTAAAGGTGGCCATACATCTATCACCTTGGCCACGGTCAACCATCCGATTCGATATTTTTTATTGAATTGGATTTAAAAAAAAAAAATCGGTGCTGCCAAGAGCGTGCCCTATCAACAATGCGACCCATTTCGGGACGAAATTGAGTGCATGGATCGGTCGGATATTCTGCAAGATGTCAGGCCGCTGTAGTTGATCGGGTGCGCAATGGTGAGTGATATCGGGACAAGCGGTGAATGCGATAAAACCCCCAGCACTGTCGTACTAATGTAATATGTGTCCCCCAGTGCAGTATACTTTACCTGTCCGTGTCCACCCCCGGCTCCATCCGCAATCCGCATACACGCACCCCACGTGATTGCCGGAGTAACATGATGCGTGTATGTGGACAGTGCTTCTCAAATCCGGAACCAGGAGATACCCGGATAGTTGCTATCCGGATATCTCCCAGTAAACCTGTGCGGGCTGGGCGGCGGTGTCAATCTTACCTGTCTGACTTCTTCGTCCGTCCCTCGGTGCCTCCCACGATGCGGTCCAAGCGGCGGTCACGTGATTACAAACACTTCCTCCTTCCGGGTTGAAGGAGGAGGTATTTGTAATCATGTGACGTGCGTGGACCACATCGTGGGAGGCGCCAAGGACGGACGAAGAAGACGTTAGGCAGGTAAGATTAACCCCACCCCGCACAGGTTTACTGGGAGATATCCGGATAGCAACTATCCGGGTATCTCCTGGTTCCGGATTTGAGAAGCACTGCATGTGGATTATACTGCAACGGGAAGGGGGGGGGGGGGTGAAATTGTTTGCCCATACGCCTGCGGCGTATGGGCAGCCGACAGATCTCTCTCCGATCAGAGAGAGATCTGTCTCTTGGTCAATCTGCCTATACATCGACTGATGTTTGTGCACCTTCAGTCATAAATTGCAGATTTTTACGTAAATTAGATTTCTGAAAACGTATGTTCACATTAGTATGATGCAATTGCAACTCAAATTTGCCCAATTGAAGACATCCTTAGTGCGGCATTTTCTGAGCAATGGGGCTTGTGTAGTAGGTATGGGAGCACGGGAAAATCGCACAGCAGATCGGGGTACTATGCTAACCAAGTTCTTGCGATTCTGCAATTTAAACCGTTTTTTTTTTGTCCCTCCTGTGTTGGAAATCACAAACGCAATACTACCATATAGCCGATACGAACATGCGCTTATTACGTAGCAAATCAATCACAATTCTGTTTGCCCAATTTTATAGTCCACGTGTCACTTTAACAAATGTGATAAAGCAGCAGATTCACTTGTAAGGGCTGGTGCACACCAAAACCCGCTAGCAGATCCGCAAAATGCTAGCAGATTTTGAAACGCTTTTTCTTCTTTTTCTGTAGCGTTTCAGCTAGCGTTTTGCGGTTTTGTCTAGCGGTTTTGGTGTAGTAGATTTCCTGTATTGTTACAGTAAAGCTGTTACCGAACAGCTACTGTAACAAAAACCGCCTGGCAAACCGCTCTGAAGTGCCGTTTTTCAGAGCGGTTTGCGTTTTTCCTATACTTAACATTGAGGCAGAAACGCATCTGCAATCCAAAAAATGCCTCACCCAGGCATTTTTCGTTTCTGCAAAACGCCTCCCGCTCTGGTGTGCACCACCCCATTGAGATACATTGACCAAGCAGATCCGCAGCCGCAAGCGGATCTGAAAACGCCCAAAAAGCCGCTCGGTTTGCACCAGCCCTTAGAGTGTCTAGCGCTTCATATGTGACTAAGCAGTTTGAATTTGGTACCTCAGCTGTGTCAGCTGACTGCCACGGCAGAAAGCGATTTGATAAACACAGGATGTTAACCCTATGGGCTCGATAACACAGTTATCACGCGTTAAAGCTTTTTACGTGCAAACTCACGCGCAAACCATTTTGTGCACGTGTTGCGCGTGAAAAGTTTAGCGATCGCGTGATCATCTTTATCGCCCGTACGGCATTGCGCTTCACGCGACCAGCACGCTTTTCACGTGATAATTAAGCAGATAGAGTTTAGTACTGAAATCAGCAATGGTACTACGCTGATCACGCGCAAAGTTTTAAGCGGATCGCGTGATGTGCTGTGTGCAGTGATATCACGTGATACTGATGTTTATCACGTGATATGCCGTCTTTGCGCGCAAAGTCACTAGTTATCGCACGTAAAGGTTTGTGCGGTTGAAATCGCGCGCAAAAGCGCTTATCACGGGCCGTAATAAGCGTTATCACTCTTTAGTGAATAGAGCCCACTGTCTGCTCCATGAAAGCAGGAAACAGATACACTGCAGATTTATTGCAGGATTTGTATCAGCGGTAACAAAGAAATGGTTTTGTTTAAAGGGTATTATGCTGTTGCTTATCTTTCACAGCAGAGAGGAAGTTCTGAGTTCAGGTCCGCTTTAAGCCTCAGACAATGTTGCTTTGCTTATGTAATACATGGGACGACCTTTGTAACTGGACTCATGGCTACAATTTCAGCCATAAAACAGAATGGTTGTAGAAAGCAAACATCGGGCAGCTAAGGTAAACAGAGACTCCTTCTATCTGCAGACAGTAGCTACGCACATGGATTCACGCAGAACGTGCGCCATCTTGTTGTGGATTCTCGCCTCGTATGTCCGGTTGAATTCATCGCCAATGACCGCCAGCCTCTGACCGATCTGCCCAGCAGAACTGTGGAGGGAAGCAGAGGGGTTAAGTTGGACATAAAAAAATCTATTTATTTGAAAGAGAACCTGTACTGAGTAAAAATATTTAAAATAAACACATGAGGTAACTTAAAATGAACATTGCATAGTTACCTTGCCATCAGTTTCTCTTAGAAGCTCACCATTTTCTTCTAATAATAATCCCTTCCAGTTCTGACAACATTTTGTCAGAACTGAAATATATCAGTTGCTGTCAGTTATATATCAGTTGCTGTCAGTTACAGCTGAGAGGAGAACTGATGTGTCCATGTATCCCTATGGCTCAAGTGGGAAATGTTACAGTTTAAGGCCTGGTGCACACCAGAGGAGTTTTTCTGAGCGTTTTGAGTTTTTAAATCTGCTGCTAATGTTATCCTATGTGTCTGTGCACACTGGAGCAATGAGGTTTTGTAAAAAACTCCATAGCATTACATTGGGAAGAGCTTTTAGAGGTTTCAAAAGCTCTTCCCAATGTAATGCTATGGTTTTTTTTATAAAACCTCATTGCTCCAGTGTGCACAGACATAACTGTGTGCTGACCAGGAAGCTGTTATGGTGTAATGGCCATTTTCAAAATGGAGGACGGAGAATTCCATTGATCAAGGTGGACAAACAGGACGCAGGAGAGGAAAAAGAGATTGAGGAGTAGACTACGCAGCAGGTAAGTATGACTTGTGTATGTTTATTTTGACTTTTAATTTTCATTTCAGGTTTTCTTTAAGTTTGACCTTCCCGACGATTTCTGTGAGTTGGGCGTCTTTGGTAAGCGTTTTTGTAAACGCTTTTGCAGAGCGATTCCGTTTTTTCACTTCCTGACATCAGTCAGGAAGTGAACTCGTTGATCCGGAAAAGAATAAATACAATGTATTTATCCTTAAAAATGAGAACACAATCGCTGCACAAAGCGATTTTGTGAGCGTTTGCGTTTTTCCTATACCTTCCATTGAGGCGGAATTGCCTCAAACATGGTCCATGCAGTGCTTTACTGAGCGGATCGGAAACGATCCGCACAGATGTGAACTTTCTCATAGAGAAGATTTTCGCACAAGCGCTTCAGGGCGATTTTGAAAAATCGCCAGCGCTTAAAAAAGTCCAAAAGCGCCTCCAGTGTGAATGAGCCCTAAAAGGATACCAGAGCCAAAACCCTTAGTGCCCTGTCACACTGGCGCGGTGCGATGTGGCAAATTGCTACCGTAGTCTAATGTAACCCTATGGGGGAGTTCATACTTCCCACGTTGCGGTACGCTGCGGTGGAAGTGCCCAATATAACGCTAGTGCAGAACTACGTTACCTTGTGGCTTATGCGGCGACCTGCCTCAGCCGGAAAGTCATGTTAGTCTATGGCGACTCTAGGTTTTTTAACCTCTTGAGGACTGCTGTGTTAAACCCCCCCTAAAGACCAGGCACATTTTCATTAAATTGGCCACTGCAGCTTTAAGGCCAAGCTGCAGGACCGCAAAACACAGCACACAAGTGATTCCTCCCCCTTTACTCCCCACCAACAGAGATCTCTGTTGGTGAGGTCTGATCCCCCCCCCCCCCCCCCAGTGTTTGTTTGTTTATTTGTGTTTTTGTTTTGTTTTTTAAATAAAAACTGTTTTTCTCCCCCCTGTTGTATACCCCCTCCCTCCCTCCCCCCGCCGGCCAATCCCTGTGATCAGCTGTCATAGGCTTCAGCCTATGACAGCCGATCACCTCCATGGCTCAGGAGGGGACAGCCGTGTCACACGGCTGTCCCCAGTACAGCGCTGCTGAGCGCTGTACGGGTAATTAGACGGCGAGTACGCCGTCTAACAGTCTCCCGAGCGGCAATAGCCGCTCGGGAACTGAAGAGGGGGCGGAGCTCCGCCCTCCGAGAATGAGATGCGCGCACAGCGTGAGCGCGATCTCATTCAAAACAGAGCCCTAGGACTTTACGACAATTGGCGTTAGGCGGACCTGGGGCTGCCGCCGCGGCCACTCCCATCGGCGTGACGCGGTCGGCAAAAGGTTAAAAAGTTGCCACTGCGGCGCACAATCGTATTTTTAAATTCGGTTCCGTGCACTTCCGCATACTCAAAGCAGGAAGTGACCGTAAGCGTGTCACTTCCTGCTTGGAAGATTGCCAGACAGGGAACACCGTGTGTACTAACGCAGCGTTCCCTGAAGGCCTGTTTTTGACGGTGCGATACGGTGCGGCGGACGCAACGCACCGCATTTCTGATGCCAAAAAACAGCCCAGGAGAAACGGGGGGAGGCAGTATGTATGGGGTGCTGTCCGGGTGGCCACGACTCCCCCTATTCTCATGTGTCCCCCTCTTTTCGTATCTAAAAGCGGCCTCTGTCCTCCCCCCCCACCCGGCAGCCTCTTCTGGGTCACCGGAGTCAGGCTTCATTGCACAGGTGCTAGCCTGGCTTGCACATGTCCCGCAGTGCTTGACAGTAGCAGTGAACACTCTGTGCATGCGCATTAAGTCACAATTACATCATGTGCATGCGCAGATCACTCTTGGTCGCGGGCTGAGGGACACGTGGTGGTCAGGCTAGCACCTGTGCAGTGAAGCCCAAATCTGGAGGAAAATGCACCGTTAATTACTTTTTTCCTTTTTTTCCTATGTTGCTGTCACAGTAGGTAGCAAAAAGCTGATCTGACAGAATTTGGACTAGCCCATCTCCTTATGGGGTATTCTCAATAATACCTTTATGCCTTTCAAAAGCACCCCCTGGAAAGGATCTATACAAAGATGCAGTCTCACTACTCATTTGCACTCTATTTTGGTATTTGGACTGACCAACTGCCATTCAGTAAGCACTTTTGTAAATAAGGAAATCTCTGAGAATCCCCCATGAGGAGATGGAATGCTCAAAAACCTGTCAGATTTTCATTGACTACTGTAAGTGACAGCGTCACAGAAAGAAAAACAATTTATAGTGCACTTAACCGTGTGAGAAATGTACATTTTACTGTCATGTGACAGGAGGGGTGGAGCCTATAAAGAGGACCAGCGCTGCCAGCAAGGTAAAGGGGGCAATTGTCCAGGGCGCATGACTGCTGGCAGGCCCCCCTTTGTACCCCCAAAAGCTAGAGATACCCCCGTATTAAGTAGCCACAGTATGAATATCTAGAGTTACCCACCATATAGGTAGCCAAAGGGAACCCCAGTAAAGGTGGCCAGACACTACTGATGCATGAAAGATCAGCAGGATAACCAGGCAACTGGTATTGTTTAAAAGGAAATAAGTATGGCAGCCTCCATATTACTCTCACTTCAGTTGTCCACTAAAGGGACACTATGGTGAAACTTACGCTTTCCTATCAGTAGATCTGATCTAAGGACGCAGCTCAGCTGTGTAGAGGAGTAGAGGGGTGTTAGAAGGTTGTTTTTTTTGTGTACACAAGCCCTATGGTGAAAGTTATGCTGTCCATATTATATAACTGATGCGAGGATAATGGAACAACATACTTTTCACCATAGTGCCCCTTTAAGACACAGCCTTCTTGTTTAGAGTGACGCAAATACATTTTTTTTTTTACTCCAACCAAACTTCTCCCTAGCTGCAATACTATGAACAGATTGTGTAGGTAAGCTCTCATACTACATGGAAGTGGTAAAATTGGCTAGTGATTGGCCAATCAGAATTGGATGTGTGTGCCAGGTATAACTGACGACTCAGAGCCAGGAAATAACAGATTCCTGTGAACCCCGCTCATAAGTTTTGGAGTTCAGGCTCCAAAGCCTCTTTAACCCCTTGTCACCCATGCAGGCTGGTATAGCTAGAATTCAGTACCCAGACCGCATGGTTCCCCGCACCCTGAGCTATACCAGCCCTCATGGTCCATGATGTAAGGGAGAGGAGGGTGTTTCTCCCAAAAGCCTTTGTTCACTCCATGGACAAGGGGCTCATGGCATCCCGAGTGCCCTATATAAAATGAGTAAACAGAATATATATAAAAGGGACCCTGAGCTGTACTTAAAATCGGAATTTGGACTTACCTATGGCTTCCTCCAGCCCCCAATAGCCCACGAGGTCCCCCGGCATCTTCCTGGCCTCTTCCATAGTCCCGCTGTCTGGTCCAGTAATCGGGCGACTTCCAAGCAAGTCGCCCGTGCATGCTCCTGAAGCGTCATCACGCCGTCAGCCTTCTGGGCATGCACGGTACAGTGTTTAGAAAACTGCGCATGCGCGGGAGGCTAACGGCACCCGGCGTGATGACACGGCAGGCGCCGGTGACTTGCTTGGAAGTCGTCGGATTACCGGACCAGACAGCGGGACCACCAGTGGGGCCACGAAGATGCTGGGGGACCTAGTGGGCTACAGGGGGCTATGGGGGGCTGGAGGAAGCCCCAGGTAAGTCCAAATTCAGATTTTAAATACAGCTCAGGGTCCCTTTAAAGTGTACCGAAACGGCGGGTTTAACCTCTTGAGGACCACAGTCTGATTCCCCCCCCCCCCCCCCCCTAGTGACCAGGCTATTTATTACAATTCAGGCCATTGTAGCTTTAACAGCTTGTTGCACGGTCATACAAATTAGCACACAAATGATTTTGCCTCCTTTTGTTGCCACCAACAGAACTTTCTATTGGTGGCCTCTGATTGCTGCTGCGAGTTTTTTTTTTTTTTTTATTAATTTTATTGTCTTTTAAAAAAAAAAAAAAATGTGTATTTTATTTTAATTTCAATGGAAGTATTAGCTATTTATTGGTCCTGTTCTGGTAATGATCACTTCTATAGATGCTCTGTATAGTAGTAATCATTAACAAACTGTTCCCATCCCCTTCTTGCACCTCTGACACTGTAGTTGCCATTGGCAGGTTTTGGTGCACCGTATCATTTGTTATGTATAGAGTGCTTGGGGGCCCCAATATAAAACTTGCACCAGGGACCATAGCTCCTTAGCTACGCCACTGATCCCTCAAAGCCCTATGCCAGTGCACAGTACTAAAGAAATGGTTGTGTGACACACAACACACACATAGAAGGAGACGGTACCTGTAGGTGAGGCCGGTGGAGTTGGGGGTTTCGAGGCCGAGGTGGGGCCGCTGCCTCCTGCCAGGGCTTCTGTGGAGGCCGACATAACAGTAAGACGTGACATTTCCTGAGGTGCGCTGTGACATTTCTGTAACGACACAAACAACACAATAAACACAATGAATACAGTAAAAGAGCTTAAAGTGTAAATCTGCTGTACATTCTAAAGGGAAAAAGAGCCAGAATGACACTAACTATAATTGTTACCCCATTTCTTTTTTTAGCCAATGCAGCAACGGCGGGCTGTTGAATTGAACAGCAGGGAATTGCCGTGTCAGCTCTGGAATGCCACATACCGTGACTGGCACTGCGGTACTGCTCTCTTCAGTGGCCTACCTGCAGACCTAGCAGCACCGATGCAGAATTTGGACCGCCTCCCATCCCCCTTCCATTCCTACATTAAATATTGTGCTCCCTCCCTAGAAGCAGAATACCTCATTGTGATAGGCTGGCTCAGTGGCACAGGTAGGAGCAGAGTACCTCTCTGTGATAGGCTGGCTCAGTGGCACAGGTAGGAGCAGAGTACCTCTCTGTGATAGGCTGGCTCAGTCGCACAGGTAGGGGCAGAGTACCTCTCTGTGATAGGTTGGCTCAGTCGCACAGGTAGAAGCAGAGGACCTCTGTGATAGGCTGGCTCAGTGGCACAGGTGGAAGCTGAGTGCCTGTCTGTGATAGGTTGGCTCAGTGGCACAGGTGGAAGCTGAGTGCCTGTCTGTGATAGGTTGGCTCAGTGGCACAGGTGGAAGCAGAGTACCTCTCTGTGATTGGCTGGCTCAGTGGCACAGGTAGAAGCAGAGTACTTCTCTGTGATAGGCTGGCTCAGTGGCACAGGTAGAAGCAGAGTACCTCTCTGTGATAGGCTGGCTCAGTGGCACAGGTAGGAGCAGAGTACCTCTCTGTGATAGGCTGGCTCAGTGGCACAGGTAGGAGCAGAGTACCTCTCTGTGATAGGTTGGCTCAGTCGCACAGGTAGAAGCAGAGGACCTCTGTGATAGGCTGGCTCAGTGGCACAGGTGGAAGCTGAGTGCCTGTCTGTGATAGGTTGGCTCAGTGGCACAGGTGGAAGCAGAGTACCTCTCTGTGATTGGCTGGCTCAGTGGCACAGGTAGAAGCAGAGTACTTCTCTGTGATAGGCTGGCTCAGTGGCACAGGTAGAAGCAGAGTACCTCTCTGTGATAGGCTGGCTCAGTGGCACAGGTAGACGCGGAGTACCTCTCTGTGATAGGCTGGCTCAGTGGCACAGGTAGAAGCAGAGTACCTCTCTGTGATAGGCTGGCTCAGTGGCACAGGTAGAAGCAGAGTACCTCTCTGTGATAGGCTGGCTCAGTGGCACAGGTAGAAGCAGAGTACTTCTCTGTGATAGGCTGGCTCAGTGGCACAGGTAGAAGCAGAATACTTCATTGTGATCCCCCTTCCATTCCTACATTAAATATTGTGCTCCCTCCCTAGAAGCAGAATACCTCATTGTGATAGGCTGGCTCAGTGGCACAGGTAGGAGCAGAGTACCTCTCTGTGATAGGCTGGCTCAGTGGCACAGGTAGAAGCAGAGTACTTCTCTGTGATAGGCTGGCTTAGTGGCACAGGTAGAAGCAGAGTACCTCTCTGTGATAGGCTGGCTCAGTGGCACAGGTAGACGCGGAGTACCTCTCTGTGATAGGCTGGCTCAGTGGCACAGGTAGGAGCAGAGTACCTCTCTGTGATAGGCTGGCTCAGTCGCACAGGTAGAAGCAGAGGACCTCTGTGATAGGCTGGCTCAGTGGCACAGGTGGAAGCTGAGTGCCTGTCTGTGATAGGTTGGCTCAGTGGCACAGGTGGAAGCAGAGTACCTCTCTGTGATTGGCTGGCTCAGTGGCACAGGTAGAAGCAGAGTACTTCTCTGTGATAGGCTGGCTCAGTGGCACAGGTAGAAGCAGAGTACCTCTCTGTGATAGGCTGGCTCAGTGGCACAGGTAGGAGCAGAGTACCTCTCTGTGATAGGCTGGCTCAGTGGCACAGGTAGGAGCAGAGTACCTCTCTGTGATAGGTTGGCTCAGTCGCACAGGTAGAAGCAGAGGACCTCTGTGATAGGCTGGCTCAGTGGCACAGGTGGAAGCTGAGTGCCTGTCTGTGATAGGTTGGCTCAGTGGCACAGGTGGAAGCAGAGTACCTCTCTGTGATTGGCTGGCTCAGTGGCACAGGTAGAAGCAGAGTACTTCTCTGTGATAGGCTGGCTCAGTGGCACAGGTAGAAGCAGAGTACCTCTCTGTGATAGGCTGGCTCAGTGGCACAGGTAGAAGCAGAGTACCTCTCTGTGATAGGCTGGCTCAGTGGCACAGGTAGAAGCAGAGTACCTCTCTGTGATAGGCTGGCTCAGTGGCACAGGTAGAAGCAGAGTACCTCTCTGTGATAGGCTGGCTCAGTGGCGCAGGTAGAAGCAGAGTACCTCTCTGTGATAGGCTGGCTCAGTGGCACAGGTAGAAGCAGAGTACCTCTCTGTGATTGGCTGGCTCAGTGGCACAGGTAGAAGCAGAGTACCTCTCTGTGATTGGCTGGCTCAGTGGCACAGGTAGAAGCAGAGTACTTCTCTGTGATAGGCTGGCTCAGTGGCACAGGTAGAAGCAGAGTACCTCTCTGTGATAGGCTGGCTCAGTGGCACAGGTAGAAGCAGAGTACCTCTCTGTGATAGGCTGGCTCAGTGGCACAGGTAGAAGCAGAGTACCTCTCTGTGATAGGCTGGCTCAGTGGCACAGGTAGGAGCAGAGTACCTCTCTGTGATAGGTTGGCTCAGTCGCACAGGTAGAAGCAGAGGACCTCTGTGATAGGCTGGCTCAGTGGCACAGGTGGAAGCTGAGTGCCTGTCTGTGATAGGTTGGCTCAGTGGCACAGGTGGAAGCAGAGTACCTCTCTGTGATTGGCTGGCTCAGTGGCACAGGTAGAAGCAGAGTACTTCTCTGTGATAGGCTGGCTCAGTGGCACAGGTAGAAGCAGAGTACCTCTCTGTGATAGGCTGGCTCAGTGGCACAGGTAGAAGCAGAGTACCTCTCTGTGATAGGCTGGCTCAGTGGCACAGGTAGAAGCAGAGTACCTCTCTGTGATAGGCTGGCTCAGTGGCACAGGTAGAAGCAGAGTACCTCTCTGTGATAGGCTGGCTCAGTGGCGCAGGTAGAAGCAGAGTACCTCTCTGTGATAGGCTGGCTCAGTGGCACAGGTAGAAGCAGAGTACCTCTCTGTGATAGGCTGGCTCAGTGGCACAGGTAGAAGCAGAGTACCTCTCTGTGATAGGCTGGCTCAGTGGCGCAGGTAGAAGCAGAGTACCTCTCTGTGATAGGCTGGCTCAGTGGCGCAGGTAGAAGCAGAGTACCTCTCTGTGATAGGCTGGCTCAGTGGCACAGGTAGGAGCAGAGTACCTCTCTGTGATAGGCTGGCTCAGTGGCACAGGTAGAAGCAGAGTACCTCTCTGTGATAGGCTGGCTCAGTGGCACAGGTAGAAGCAGAGTACTTCTCTGTGATAGGCTGGCTCAGTGGCACAGGTAGAAGCAGAATACTTCATTGTGATAGGCTGGCTCAGTGGCACAGGTGGGAGCAGAGTTCCTCTCTGTGATAGGCTGGCTCAGTGGCACAGGTAGAAGCAGAGCACCTCTCTGTGATAGGCTGGCTCAGTGGCGCGAGTAGAAGCAGAGTACCTCTGTGATAGGCTGGCTCAGTGGCACAGGTAGAAGCAGAGTACCTCTGCGATAGGCTGGCTCAGTGGCACAGGTAGAAGCAGAGCACCTCTCTGTGATAGGCTGGCTCAGTGGCGCAGGTAGAAGCAGAGTACATCTGTGATAGGCTGGCTCAGTGGCGCAGGTAGAAGCAGAGTACCTCTGTGATAGGCTGGCTCAGTGGCACAGGTAGAAGCAGTTACCCCTCAGGCCACACTATGAGGCTCCACCCACAGATGACACAAACTTTTAGCAGTTGTTGCAAAGGCAGACAATTGCCATGGCACTTTTTCAGAAGGGAGTGAGGCTAACCAGTAAAACCTGAATTTTATGGAACAAATAGCTAGTTTATAGACATTTTTTCCAGTTATTATTATTTTGCATAGCTATTGTTAGTTTCTGCATAGAAGGAGGGGGTTTTGGACAGGTGTCTCTTTGTGGGTTGTATTGCTTAATCCCCACTGGGGAAATCTCCCTTCTCTATTTGTGACATCCTGCTGATAGCAGAACTTCCTCTTTCCCCTCCTGGAATGCAGCAAAACAAAGTGTGTATGTATGTGTGTATATGTATGTGTGTATGCAGTGTGTGTGTGTGTGTGTGTGCATATATATGCATATGTGTGTATACAGTGTGTAAGTGTGTGTACGGTATATGCGTATATGTGTATATGTGTATACAGTGTGTTAGTGTGTGTATGTGTAGACATAACTTCAGGTATAAAAACTCCTTTTTCCCCCTCTGCTGTCAACCTCCTGAACTCCCTTAACTCCCTTCAGGCCTTTCCACCTCCAGCACCCACCCCCTTCACTTTTCTTCCCCTCCCCCAAGCTGCACTATGTAAATTGTACCGTTTACTTAAATTTAAGTTGCACTCCTGTTTACAATTATTAATTTGCACTCCTGTTTTTGCTTATTTTGTTATCTATACTTTCTATTCCCTACTCTGAGCAAATTGTATTTGCCAAACCCAATTCTGGGCACAGCCCAGTCGTGCTTGGCGATTAAAAATATATCTGATTTCTGGATGTATATATACATGTGCAGTCACAGGCTGATTTGTTGCCAGAAGTTAGGCTGTTGTGAAATGGTTGTCAACAAAACAACAAATGACAACCAAGTGCTTTAGCTCTCTCATCTGCAGCTCTATATCTCCAGGAAGGTACCATAAGTAATAAATAAATCTTTTCCTCCCATTTGTCTCAGGTTTTCTTTAAGTAGAAAGGGATCCTACTCTTAACAGTCGTTTTGGGAAAGTAATATCCTGAAAGGCTCGTACCCACTATGCAATTTTTCCAACGATTTCTCAGACGACCAGTGAATTTTTTTGAGCGATCGTTCTCACGATCCGATCTCACGATGTAGGTACAGGCACGCGATTACACAAACAACGTTTGGCGACACACGGCGATATCGACTATCACGGCGGATAAGATCTTCAAGATCCCCGAAGACTCTGTGCAAAAGTACCGCAAAGTACTGTGATCGCTTGACTTCCTGTTTGTGCCCATTACGTGACCTCGCATGTACCCGCCGCCGAAAAGACGGATCGGGGAACGCTCGCGTTGCTGAGATCCATTTTCCTGGTCGTCAGGTGAGTATTCAACTTAAGGGCCCATTCTCACTGGGGATTGCAAAACGCTAGCGATGTTTTGCTACAGGGATTTGTTTGTGGTTTTCTTGCAAAGTTTTTACTCTGCAATTTTTGAACAATCGCTATTTGTGTTTTTTTTTAACATTTCAATCATTATCGTTCTAAAATCACCAAAACAAAAAGCGCTGCATGCACCATGCCGGCGATTGCTGCAGTGAGATTACTGCCATATAGAGACACCGAGAGCCCAATATAGTGTAGTATGTACTGGTATGTGGCTATAAGTATCTATTTATACTCACAAACATGGGTTACCGTCCAGGTAACCACTATATCAGCAGGTGAGGAGATTAGACCTGTCCCTACTCAGGATTAAGAAGTCGCTCTCTGTAGATAGGAAACAAGGGGCAACACCCCTCCACCAAGGGTGGACACAGGAACTGTATAAGCAGACTGCAGACAGAGGCGCCAAAAGGATAAAATATTCTAAAATGTTTAAAATGAGAAGAGGTAGAGGTGGATTTACCCCCCCAAGCAGACGCACACGAGTGTTGTGTATATTCAAAACAACAAAAATGTATTTATATACATTGTTTCCACCCCATTCCTTTATATACACCTCTTGTTTCCACCCCATTCCTTTAGATTGTAAGCTCGCAAGGGCAGGGCTCTCATCCTTTTGTGTCATGGACTGTTATTTATTGAATTGCTTGCACACTGTTAGACATTTATACATTTTAGTCATCATGTTAAATCAAATTGTAATCAGCAGTGCTGTATCTTGTATCAGTGTTCATATTTGATGTATATCATTGTCTGTATCATTATGTATCCCTTGTTTGTTTTCTTACATTGTACAGCGCCACGGAATATGTTGGCGCTTTATAAATAAATAATAATAATAATAATAATATACTCCAGAAAGTGCAAGTGCAACGCGTTTTGCGAGAATCTCCCACTTCATCAGGCAATAGAAATGGAGCATAAAACTCAAATAAGTCTGGTGCAAAGCTTAGCGCCTCTGTCATGTTCACAGAGTGTTCACATTTGAGCGTTTCAATTTCTTTGAAATCGCAAAGGCGCTACATGTACCATTTTCTGAGCGCTTTGGCTCAGAGGAAGGTATAGGGAAATCGCAAATCACTTGAAAAAGCCATTTGTATAGCGATTTCCAGAGCGCTTTTATGAATAAATACAATGGGGTTGATGCACAAAGCGCTACGCTTCGCATAAAACTTTACGCGCGCTATAACAAACATTTGCGCACATTCACATGTCGCAATGCGTACTTTTGCATGTGTTGTGCCGCGTGAATGCGTGCAAATGTTTGTTATAGTAACGTTTTATGCGCGAAGCATAGCGCAGCCGTGCTATGAGTTAGCACGGCTTTTGTGATTCAAACCCATTGTATGTATTCATTTCTGGGTCAAAGAGTTCACTTCCTGACTAATGTCAGGAAGTGAAAAAACGAAAATGAAAAACAAAGCGCTCAACAAAAGCGCTTACAAAAGCGCTTTTCTAAACGCAAAGCGTAGGTAAAATTGACGATTTATAATGTGAACAAGGTTTGTGCAAGGATCTCACCTACATCAGAGTCATGATCTGTGGGGCACTTTATTAGTAAACTAGTAAAAAGGCCGCCCGCGCTAGGTCACAGCCGCTACCCCCGCAATGCGCGCACATACGTGTCCCACTTGCTCGTTCCCCACCACTGTCTGATGTATATGCACACAGAGAGCTGCTTGCTTGGCAGTTGGAAAAAGCTGTTATTTCCCACAATGCAATGAGAACCTCTGTGAACCACACACAGCAAACTGTCAGATCCGGCCCTGTGTCCTAACTGCCCTGGCTGCCCACATGCTCAGTACAAAAAAGCCAGGGACACACAACCATTCAGTTGATGACGCAGGGACACTTGCATTTTATTGTATAGGATTAGCCGTGTTGCTTGACGCTGTAATGTCTCCCCGATCTGTTGTACAGCGCAGTGTAGTATGTTAGCGGTTTATAAATAAAGTGTATTAATAATAATGATATTATGCGGTGAGAGGTGGGCGGGGCTGTCTGCCTATGGTTTGTCCCCAGACACCAGACACATCAGCGGCACAATGACTGCAGCACACAGCGCTAAACACCTGTCGTTTTAATCGCTTTCTTCCCACAGGGTAAAACAGTAGCGGCCATTGTGTGTCTGGCTGTCCCCGGATCACTCGCCCTGCATCATGTCAGCTGACAGAGTTCACATTTTACTGAACCCCTGATCCAAACACTCAGCCTTGCACTAATCTCCTCCGCTCAGAGCCTTAAAGAAAACCTGAACTGAAAATGAAAAGTCAAAATAAGTATACACAAGTCATACTTACCTTCCATGTAGTCTAGTCCTCAGTGTCTTTCTCCTGTCCCGCATCCTGTTTATTCACTGTGATCAAGGGAATTTTCCGTCCTCCATTTTGAAAATGGCCATTACCCATAACAGCTTTCTGGTCAGCACACAGTTAAACTGTAACATCGCCCACTTGAGCCATAAGAAAACATGGACATTACCTGGTACATCAGTTTTCCTCTCAGCTATAACTGACAGCAACTGATATTTTACCTACAGCAACTGATATATTTCAGATCTGACAAAATATTGTCAGAACTGGAAGGGATTATTGTCAGAAGAAAATGGTGAGCTTCTGAGAGGAACTGATGGCAAGGTAACTCTGTAATGTTCATTTGAAGTTACCTCATGTGTTACCTCATGTGTTTATTTAAAATATTTTTACTCAGTACAGGTTCTCTTTAAAGGGGTGCCTTAAAGGACATCCGAGGAGAAAATAAACTGATGAGAAAAACAATTGTATCTATCCTCAGTCTCCTAAAAATGACTTTTTTAAATATCCCTCAGTTTTATTTGATATTTAAATCTAGTTTTTACTGTTTCATTGTCTCTGCTCAATGACACCTTAATTGAAGTATGTCAGAGCTCAAATCTATGAATTATTGATCCTTTTTATCACTTTCCTGCTCTCAGAAGCCATTTACTAACAGGAAAGTGTTTTATGGCTGCAATTACTTATCAGTGAGGGTTACGCTATAGTCTGACCCAGTCCCGCCCCGGACAGAAACCGTCACTTGCATACCTCATGTTTAACTTTTTCAGGCAGAGAAAAAAAAAAAAGGGAACACAGCATAGTTATTTGTGTGCTGGGCACTGTACATACCCCTGTCTATCTCATCAGGTCACATGTCACCTCGGGTATCCTTTAAAGTGAAACTGAAGTGAGAAGAATATGGAGGCTCCCATATTTATTTCCTGTTAAATAATACCAGTTGTCTGGCTGACCTATTTGGCTGCAGTAGTGTCTGAATAACACCAGGAACAAGCATGCAGCTAATCTTGTCAGATCTGACAATAATGTCAGAAACACCTGATCTGCTGCATGCTTGTTCAGGGTCAGAGGATCGGCAGCACAGCCAGGCAACTGGGGGCAGCACGGTGGCGTAGAGGTTAGCTCTCTCGCCTTGCAGCGCTGGGTCCCTGGTTCGAATCCCAGCCAGGGCACTATCTGCAAAGAGTTTGTATGTTCTCTCCGTGTCTGCGTGGGTTTCCTCCGGGCACTCCGGTTTCTTTCCACATTCCAAAAACATACGGATACGTTAATTGGCTCCCCCTAAAAAAATTGGCCCTAGACTACAGTACTTACACTACATAATATAGACATAAGGCAATGGTAGGGATTAGATTGTGAGCTCCTTTGAGGGACAGTTAGTGACAAGATATATATATACACTGTACAGCGCTGCGTAATATGTCGGCGCTATATAAATACTAAATAATAATAATAATAATTGCTTAAAAGGAAATAAATATGGCAGCCTCCATATCCCTCTCGCTTCAGTTGTCCTTTTTAAAGGGGAGAGGTTAGGTGTCAGGAAAGGGTTAATGTTAGGAGGGAACGTTAGGTGTCAGCTGACGGAGTCCACTTTTTACTGAACCCATAATCCAAACACTCAGCCTCGCACTAATCCCCTCCGCTCAGAGCCTTAAAGGGAACCTCCGCTCTAAAAGCAGGTTCTCACAGGATTACTAGTTTGTCCTTCCTGATCCTGCAAACCCCACCAATGACACTGTTCCCAGGAAGTCACTCAGACTTGAATTGCTGGGTCTCTGTAAATTCGCATGATCATGTCTGTGGGTATAACCTTGTACTATTTTGTATTAGGCCTCGGTCACATCACACGCGCTTTCGTGCGCATTTGGAAGCGCGTATGACGTGGTGAAATGCAAGAACGGCAGAAGGGTATAGACAGGGAACCTGAAGCGAGGAAAATTATTTAAAATAAACACATGACGTAGCTGCAAATGAATATTACATACTTACCTCACTATCAGTTCCTCTCAGAAGCTCACCATTTTCTTCTTACAGTGATCCCTTCCAGTTCTGACAATATTTTGTCAGAACTGAAATATACCAGTTGCTGTCATTTACGTATATATCAGCAGCTGTCAGTTACAACTCAATGTGCAAGGCAATGTCCATGTTTCCTTATGGCTCCAGTGGGGGATGTTACAGTTTAACAGTGTGCTGACCAGGAAGCTGTTATGGGGTAATGGCCATTTTTAAAATGGAGGACGGAGAATTCCATTGATCACAGTGGACAAATGGGTCGCAGTAGAGGAGAAAGAGATTGAGGAGTAGACCACACAGGAGGTAAGTATGACCTGTGTATGGTTATTTTGACTTTTTATTTTCAGTTCAGGTTCTCTTTAAAGTCGCCATGCTAAATCCATATTCACCCAATAACCATCCGTTTCCTTCTGTAAGGATATACAGAGCCAGGGCCGGCGCTACCATAGAGGCAAAGGAGGCAGCTGCCCCAGGGCCCCAGAGCTTGTAGGGGCCCCCAGTGGCTACAAGAGGAAAAAAAAAATTTCAAATCGGCCTTATAGTTTTTGAGAAAATCGATTTTAAAGTTTCAAAGGAAAAAAAATACACATTTAAAACCTGCCGACTTTAATGGTTAATAGCAAATCCACCTTTAAATGCTAGAAACCCTAAATTTGCAGGATATGTTAAGGAGATCATTAGGAATAAGAGGAAAAAACAATTTTTCAAAAAGACCTTATAGTTTTTGAGAAAATCGATTTTAAAGTTTCGAAGGAAAAAAGTATACTTTTAAATGCGGTAAATGTCACTTTTAGTAGCAAACCTAACGGTAGTGTAATTTTACATGCATCAAACAAAAGCGAATAAATTTCCTGACGGGGTTTCCAGGGGGTCCATACGCAGCCGCAGCGCTTTGGCCAGGGATCGCTATACAGCCGCAATATGGCTGTATGAAGATCCCTGGCATTTTTTCCTATTTTCCCAATTTTTTTTTTTTATGTTTAGAGTGTGGGATTTTTTTTTTTTTTTAATTATGTGGGGTCCCCCCTCCTGAAACTTTTTAACTCCTTGTCCTCCATGCAGGCTGGGATAGCCAGAATGTGGAGTTCCGACCGATTGGGACTTCACACCCTGACTATACCAGCTGCAAAAAAAGGTCCCCTAATGCCGATTTTTGTTCCGGGGGTATATGTTGGGGGGGCCCCCTAGGTTTATTCTGCCCTGGGGCCCCATTGTTGCTTAAACCGGCCCTGTACAGAGCTCAGGGCCCTGCCCCCTTATATTAACATTATTATTGTGAATTTCAGTCATCAGCAGGTGAGCCTGCTGTTATCCCTTTCAGCTGAGTTGCTTCAGATCCTGTGACCAAATATTCAAAACAGAACTACATTCGTAAAAATGTAAAATGAGAGCTTTGTGTTTTGATATTTATTATATTGCACTTTCACCCCCGGTACTGATGACATCGCTGATCTGATCCTTTGTGCTCATTATTATTATGAATGTGTTTGCTTTTACTTTTGGGTGGAGTGTTATTGTTGGTCACTGTGTGACTCACTCATTTATCCTGTGTTTACCGTATATAACATGTATTTGTTGTTGCACCTTCTTTGGGTATTGCTCTTATAGGCGTATATATTCTCTCATTTTATAATGTGGATTATTTATACTTTCTTTCCCTTTCACTGAGCTCCTTGATTGCTTCTAATTATTATTCATTCTATTGTTATTTATCAGGGGCGTAGCAATAGGGGTTGCAGAGGTAGCCACAGCATCGGGGCCCTTGGGCCAGAGGGGCCCCGAAGGACTCTCCCTCAACTACAGTATTAGCTCTCTATTGGTCCTGTGCTCATAATAATCACTTCTATAGGTACTTTGAATAGTGGTAATTATTAACAAACTATTCCCCATCCCCTTCTTGCACCTCTGACACTGTAGTTGCCATTGGCAGGTTTTGGTATGCCATAACAATTGTTATGTATAGAGTGCTGGGGGGGCCCCATTGTAAAACTTGCATCGGGGCCCACAACTCCTTAGTTACGCCACTGTTATTTATCTAATATGTTGCTACTAACAGGGGTGGGAAGCATTTTAAATGGTTGTACATTTATGGTTTTAGGAACCCTAATAAATATAACCTATCCCAGGGCTTTTCTTTTTTGGCCTTTTGTATATCAAGAAGTGGCCATAAATCCTAGTTAGCCGGTCAATTCTGCTTTTGCAGGAGAAGTGGCGGAGACATGGGGTAGTGGCAGTAAAGCAGGGGTAGCAGTGGAAGCATGGAGGCACAGCGGAGGCAGGACGGGAAACTGAGGCAGGGGAGAGTAGTGGAGTCGGGGGGAATCGGTGGAGGCAGAGGGGAATTGGTGCAGGCAAAGGGGAGAGTATTGGAGTCAGGGGGGAATCGGTGGAGGCAGAGGGGAATTGGTGGAGGCAGAGGGGGGAGCGGTGGAGGCAGAGGGGGAATCGGTGGAGGCAGAGGGGGAGCGGTGGCGGCAGAGGGGGGAGCGGTGGCGGCAGAGGGGGAGCGGTGGAGGCAGAGGGGGAATCGGTGGAGGCAGAGGGGAATTGGTGGAGGCAGAGGGGGGAGCAGTGGAGGCAGAGGGGGAGCGGTGGAGGCAGAGGGGGAGCGGTGGAGGCAGAGGGGGAGCAGTGGAGGCAGAGGGGGAGCGGTGGAGGCAGAGGGGGAGCGGTGGAGGCAGAGGGGGAGCGGTGGAGGCAGAGGGGGAGCGGTGGCGGCAGAGGGGGGAGCGGTGGCGGCAGAGGGGGGAGCGGTGGCGGCAGAGGGGGAGTGGTGGCGGCAGAGGGGGGAATGGTGGAGGCAGAGGGGGAATTGGTGGAGGCAGAGGGGAATTGGTGGAGGCAGAGGGGGGAGCGGTGGAGGCAGAGGGGGGAGCGGTGGCGGCAGAGGGGGAGCGGTGGCGGCAGAGGGGGTGCGGTGGTGGCAGAGGGGGAGCGGAGGAGGCAGAGGAGAATCGGTGGCGGCAGAGGGGGGAGCGGTGGAGGCAGAGGGGGAGCGGAGGAGGCACAGGGGTAGCGGTGGAGGCAGAGGGGGAGCGGTGGAGGCAGAGGGGGAGCGGTGGTGGCAGAGGGGGGAGCAGAGGAGGCAGAGGAGAATCGGTGGCGGCAGAGGGGAGAGCGGTGGAGGCAGAGGGGAACCGCATACCTTCCAACTTTTTGAGATGAGAAAGAGGGACACTTAAGCCACACCCCTAATCACGCCCCTGACGCTCCTCTAGTCACGCATACCATAAAGATTTCATAAGAAAAATATGTTGTTTTATAATTCAAACAACACTGGTCCTCTCTATCCTGGTTAATTTTCCTTCATATTAACATTTTAAAATAAGTAATATATCAATTGAAAGGATGGGAATAAATTTTAGAGTCAATCAAACAAAGTTTTAGTAGAGAAATACATATATTTACATAGAAAGTCCTGAAAGAGGGACAAATGAGGAGGAAAGAGGGACAGGGCTCCCAAAGAAGGACTGTCCCTCCAAAAAAGGGACATTTGGGAGCTATAGGGAATCGGTGGCGGCAGAGGGGGGAGCGGTGGAGGCAGAGGGGGAGCGGTGGAGGTAGAGGGGAATCAGTGGAGGCAGAGGGGAATCGGTGGTGGAAGAGGGGGAGTGGTGGCTGCAGAGGGGGGAGCGGTGGAGGCAGAGTAGGGAGTGGTGGAGGGAGAGAGGAATCGGTGGAGGCAGAGGGGGGAGCGGTGGAGGCAGAGGGGGGAGCGGTGGAGGCAGAGGGAAATTGGTGGAGGCAGGAGGCAGAGGGGAGTGGTGGATGCAGGGGAAAGTGGTGGAGGCAGGGGAGAGTGGTGGATGCAGAGGAGAGAGGCAGAGGCAGGGTAGACTGGTGGAGGCATAGTAGAGCTGTGGAGGCACAGTGGTGGAGCCTGCTGGAGGCAGGGGGAGCCGCGGAGGCAGAGGAGTGGCAGAGGCAATGGAGAACGGTGGAGGCATAGGAGAGCGGTGGAGGCATGGAGGAGCAGTGAGGGCAGGGAGGCGCATTGGAGGCAGGGAGGAGCAGTGGAGGTAGAGGGGAGTGGTGGAGGCAGAAGAAAGCGGTAGAGGCAGAGGGGAGTGGCAAAAGCAGGGGAGAGTGGGGGAGGCAGAGGGGAGTGGTGGAGCGGTGGAGGCAGAGGGGAGTGGTAGAGTTAGAGGGGAGAGCAGCGGAGGCAGAGGAGAGCAGTGGAGGCAGAGGGGAGTGCAGTGGAGGCAGAGGGGAGTGCAGTGGAGGCAGAGGGGAGTGCAGTGGAGGCAGAGGTGAGAGCAGTGGAGGCAGAGGAGAGAGCAGTGGAGGCAGAGGGGAGAGCAGTGGAGGCAAGGGGTGGAGGCAGATGGTAGTGGCAGAGCGGAAAGCTGGCAGAATCTCGGTTGCAAACACTTGATTGGGTGCATGCCCATAACAGCATTCAATATCACCTGGACCTGTGGCCAGGTGCGCCCCCAAGTGTCATTTACTAAGAGAGGTATATATCTAATGGTCCATCTGGCCATGCATCGAGTGATCTGATGTGTGGCCACCTATACATACACAGTATATCACCAGCCTCAGGGTAGTGAATCTGTTATATACTGAGGAGAAATGAATTCACAGCAGATGCTGCCAGAAGCAGCCGCAGGCAAAACAGTCACAACTTCCTACTCAATAAACAGGATGCTTTAATTGTCTGCTAAACGTCTACCAGCCAGGACAATCAGAGGCTACATAGACTATAGCTGGCCACATACATCCATTGCCAATGACTACCAGCCAGGACAATCAGAGACTAGATAGACTATAGCTGGCCACATACATCCATTGCCAATGACTACCA
Source organism: Hyperolius riggenbachi (assembly GCF_040937935.1). NCBI lineage: Eukaryota > Metazoa > Chordata > Amphibia > Anura > Hyperoliidae > Hyperolius > Hyperolius riggenbachi. Next base: position 488,468,514 of record NC_090648.1, read on the forward strand.
GCCAGGACAATCAGAGGCTACACAGACTATAGCTGGCCACATACATCCATTGCCAATGACTACCAGCCAGGACAATCAGAGGCTACACAGACTATAGCTGGCCACATACATCCATTGCCAATGACTACCAGCCAGGACAATCAGAGGCTACATAGACTATAGCTGGCCACATACATCCATTGCCGTGTCTGATCAAGTCTGACAAGAATCTTTAGTGCATGCTTGATCGATAGTAATGTAGATCCATTTTTTGGGGAATCAACCGAAACAGTTGATTGGGCAGGACAGGAAATAGGGGGCGGGGGAGACGCAGCGGTAGATCGTGGCCCATAGCGCTGTATGACATTGAGCAGTGCAACGTTGCAATTTGATCAATTTTCAATATATTTCATATAGCTTCCGATCAGAAAATGACTGATTGTTTTGCCACATTGGGTGTTAAAAAAAAGAACTTTTATATTGTGTTTTTTTCCTGCAGAATTAAAGTGACAGAGCTGCAGCCACTAGGGCACACTCAGCAGGCAGTAGCAGCGTTAGGGAGTCTTGCCCAATGTCTCTTTACTGAGTAGGTGCGGCTTAATGAACAGGAAGAGCTGGATAGTGTAATCTATGTGTGTTTGGCTACCCTAATACCACAAATATTTATACTCCTAACTGTATTCCTTTCTTTTATTCTCAGGGGAGAACAAGAGCCCCAATCATACCTCCCAAATTAGAAAAAGGAGGGAGAGAAGGATTTGGTTCCCAAAGAGGTCCCTTTGAAAAAGGGACAGTTGGGAGTTATGCCCTAATGTTCATATCCCCTTACCCTCACCACACAGGGAACGAACCAGCACTGGATTTACCATAAGGCACTGTAGGCAAGTGCCTATAGGTGCCTGAGGATGGAAAGGCGGGTCACTCTGCTCCCTGTGTACCTCCTTCCCTTCTGCCCTATGCAGAGTCCCAAGTAAAGTGTAAATAAGAGGTTATTCACGCTGATCTTGGCATTTCACTGATGAGCTTACCCTTCAGTTGGGGGAACCTTTAGCTACTTAAAGGAAGTGGTCCAAGGAAATGTAAAATAAAAAATCCACTTACCTGGGGCTTCTTCCAGGCCCTGGGATCCGTCCTGTGCCCTTGCCGGTTGCCGCAGCTCGGGTGGCTCCCGGTCCCCTCCGGTGGAGAAGCCAACCTTGCCAGAGTGCGGTTCACTGGTCGCGCTGACGTCATCTGGACTGTACAGCGCAGGTAGTTCTGCGTCTGCGCTGTACAGTCCAGATGACGTCAGCGCGACTCTGAGAGCCGCTCCTGCAGGCGCAGTGGGCAGCATGTGCCGGAGGGGACCCAGGACAATTTCCATCCATCAAGCAGAATTGAGCATAATCGATTCTCCCCCGATCCGATAAAATGATTGAATCGAATGGTTGATCGAACAGAGAAATCAAGTCATGTATAGGCAGGCACCAATTGGGGATTGAACATCTGAGATCCTCTGAGGGAGAGGAGATCTCTGCAGAGAGGAGCAGCAGTCAAGGAATGAGAAGAGAGGTAGCTGAGCCTTATCCTGTCACTCAGAGGGTGGGGGGCGGGGCACAGACAAAGCTTTCTGAAAAGATCATTGTCTCCCTCTGTGTGGGTCTGCGACACAGGAAATAAGAATATGAGCAAATCAGGGCCCCCCCTGCAAAACCTTGAATGGGGCCCCCTTCCTCTGCACATTGAATAGGGCAGAGAAGTGAAAAATGGATTGTCTACAAATCTTTGTCTACAAAACTTTGTATGATTCGTTATCAGTGGCTGAGCAGATTCAATCATTAGAACAATTGTGCAGAGAGCAGTAAGTTTTTTCTCTCCTTGCCCTTAGTTGTCAGTCTCTCAGGACGGGCCACCCTGTGTCTTCCGGGCTCCCCTGCAGCTGAATCCCTTTCAGGGTCTATTGTTACGCCCCTGGAGCTAATGAATAAGCTTACAGCCCACTGAAAGAACAACTCCTGAATCTGAAGCGGCAGGTATACAGAGGATGCCATATTTTTTTTAATTTTGAACAAAGCCAGTTGCCTGGCTGTCTCACTGATCTTTCAGGCATTTGTAGTGTCTGAATCATCCACCAGAAACCAGAAGTATGTGGCCAGGGCCGAGGCAGAGGCGAAAGAGGCTCCAGCCTCAGGGCGCAGTGTAGGAGGGGGCGCACAACTGACTCAGCTATCATTCCCCTATTGTGTTTGAAGCAGAGAGAAATCAGAAAAGGGGTTACAAGGCAGTGACTGCAAGCCAGATAACTAGTAGAGATTACTGTGTTGGGGGGGGGGGGGGAGGGCTTCTAGTCTAATAGCAATCAGTGTGTGACGGCTGGGGTGGGAGGGATGGAGGGGCGCACTTTGGTGTATCAGCCTTGGCTGCTGGAGGACCTTGTCCTGGCTCTGCTTGTGGCTAATGCAGTCAGACTTCAGTCAGAGCACCTGATCTGCTACTTGCTCATGTATAAGAATATTAGAGGAGGATTAGCAGGAATGCCAGGCAACTGGTATTGTTTAAAAAAGGAAATAAATATGGCTGCCTCCATACTCTCTCACATCAGGTTCCCTTTAAAAAAAAAGTGTTTTTCAGAGCTCAGTGGCTGGTAATAATCAGGTTACAGGTGACATCATTGTGCTGCTGACATGAAACTCTCCTCTGGATCAATCCTAACACAAACAATCTTTCATTCTACCAGCTGCTTATGCAAAATACCATTTAAATGGCAAACAAATGGTGACCGGGGCATTTGCATCGATACATATTCAGTACAGCTTCTCCTTTCGCCAGACATGACCTAATCCTCCAATTCATCGTGGAAACGAGAGCGAAACAGACAAGTGTGCGCACCGGCCGGAGCACAAAGGAGCGCCGCCTTGTTGACAACGGCTTGGCGTTCCCCGCGTCACCTTTCAGCCTGCAGCCAGTTGGCAGCGATGAAAGGAAGTGTTATCAGAACGCCTGACGAGGCCAAAGAGGAATGTCTGAGGTCCTCTCCTGTTACACGCAAACACTAAGTTAAGGAGCAACTCCACCTCTAACAAAAAAACCTGACAGTGCTGCGCAAAACCCCTCTGGTTTAAAAAACAGTTTTGTTTTTTAAAGCACCACTCTTGCACAAATTTTTTTAAAATTTAAAATAAATGTAAACCACTCCAGATAAGAAGTACGTTTCTTCCAGAGTAAAATGAGCCATAAATTACTTTTCTCCTATGTTGCTGTCACTTACAGTAGGTAGTAGAAATCTGACAGAACCGACAGATTTTGGTTTAGTCCATCTCTTCATGGGGGATTCTCAGCATGGCCTTTATTTTTTATAAAGACACTCAGGGAAAGGGATTATGGGCCCTTTTCCACTAGCAAGCAGGATTGCAACCGCAAATCACCTGCGCTTTGTGATCACACCAACTGTTTATACCATTACCCGCATTTAGCTCACAGCCGTCGGGAACATATTGTGATCGCCACGAGAATCTCGACGGTCGGGCGATTGTTATTCAGCAAAAAATGAAACACGAACGAAACATGGAAGTGGAAAATGAGCATCGCGATTTACATGTTATCACGGTGCTCTAGCAATCAGAAAAACGGCTGTCATCCGCTTTTTGAAGCAGATTGCAGCTAGTGGAAAAGGGCCCTTGTACACAGATGCTGGCCAGCCCTGCAACTGCAAACTTTTTTGGCAGTTGGACAGAGCAACTGCCATTCACTAAGTGCTTTTAAAAATAAATAAAACACTAGGAACCCCCCATGAAGAAATGAGCTAGTCCAAAGCCTGTCGGTTCTCTCAGATATCTACTACTAACTGTAAGTGACAGCAACCAAGGAGAAAAGTAATTTATGGCTCATTTTACTCTGGAAGAAACATACTACTTATTTGTATTGTAATGAAACAAAAATATGGTGGAGGGAGGGTGTCTTTACCACTCAAGATGGAAGAACCCAAACCACAGGGTTAATGTAAAAAGATTAAATAATTTATTCAGCATGATTAAAAGGACAACGCGTTTCACAGGTCTCAGCCCGCTTCTTCAGGTCAATACAAGTGCCTGTAAAATATGGTCACAAGCATGGACGCCAGAAATCAAATTTTATTTGTTGTTTGCTTGGCCCAGTCCTGAGAGGTAAACGGTGTACATTACATTTGCTGGCAAGCCACAATGATTATGATCTCACTGACCACCACTATTAGCAACACCGAAGGAGAGAACATGTCTGTATGCAGGGGATGCATAAGAAATATTTGGGTAGATTAAAGTCTTGTACACATTTATCCCTCACAGGAAGTTATTGCAGTGCGTCACATGGTCCGATCCAGAGCCACACCTGTGCACTACTGATTAGTTAAAGAGGCTCTGTAGTGACATATAGTAGGATTCAGTAAATTACTGAGAATATCCACGATTATGGGTCATGGTGGTTACGCTTGTTGTGGGTGGGAGAAATCATGGTGATCACATGATTATTGAAGGTCATGGTGTCCACACTTGTTATGGGTGAGGGAGGTCATGGTGGTCACATGGTTATGGGTGGGAGAAATCATGGTGGTACACTGGTAATGGAAGGTCATGGTGGCCACACTGGTTATGGGTGGAGTCAGTCAGTGGGAAGGGGTTGTATAGGTTGAAGGGCCCAATGATTTGTGGTTACATTCAAACTGGTTTGTACTTGCTCGACTACTGTGTTTTTTTTTTTGGGTGGTTCTGTAGAATTGACAAAGCAAGTTTGTCATATACTCATCACCATAACTGAGAAGCTAAACATCCAGCCCAAAACCTGTGATCATTGTCACTCCTACCCCCTATATATATATACAAAAACAACCCTAAAGGCATAGCTCCCAACTGTCCCTCGTTTGGAGGGACAGTCCCTCTTTGGGAGCCCTGTCCTTCTGTCCCTCTTTCCTCCTCATTTGTCCCTCTTTCAGGACTTTGTCCCTCTTTCTATGTAAATATATGTATTTCTCTACTAAAAAATGTGTTTGATTGACTCTAAACTTTATTCCCATCCTTTAAAGTTATATATTACTCATTTTAAAATGTTAATGTGAAGGAAAATGAACCAGGATAGAAAGGACTAGTGTGGTTTGAATTATAAAACAACATATTTTTCATATGAAATCTTTGAGGTGTGCGTGACTAGGGGTGTGACGGGGCGTGTTCAGGGGTGTGGCAGGGGCGTGGCTCAAGTGTCCCTCTTTCTCATCTAAAAATGTTGGGAGGTATGCCTAAAGGCGTAAGCCCACTGCTAAAGTGGAAGTAAATATAGAGGTAGGTCTCGGCAAATGTGTGATGAGAAGTGGGGCAGAAATCTCATTCTATGCTGCTTTCAGTGAGACATCTGCTGTCTGTGGCCTGCCCGGCAACAAACAACACAGACGCTACTGAATATTTTATGGCAACTGTCACCTGCAAATCAAAAAAAAAGGGAGGGGACTTCAATGTTTACAGGTACAATACTGACCGTCTACACTGAAAGTGTCTGGGTGAGGCACGTGCAGAGAGACAGCGAGGGGAGGGAGAGGGAAGGAGAGAGCATCAGGAAGAAACGGAAAAGCTGAGAAGAAAGGCAAAGCAATAAAAAATGATCTGATGGATAATGGGGAAGTACAGAGATTTCACAGACAGACAGTAAAGCCAAACTTCTTTCAAGAAGGGATAGTCACTAGCCCTGAGCTTCCCTCTTCCCCACCAGCCCTGACCTCTGCTCTGCTAGCCCTGACCGTTTCTCCTACCCTGATCACTCCTCCTACCCACCTGCCCTGACCACTCCTCCTACCCACCTGCCCTGACATCCCATCCTATCCACCAGCCCTGACCATTTCTTCTACCCACCAGCTCTGACCTCCCCTCCTACCCTGACCACTCCTCCTACCCGCCTGCCTTGACATCCCCTCCAATCTGCCAGCCCTGACCTCCTCTCCTATCCGCCATCCCGGACCTCCCCTCTTCCCTACCAGCCCCGACCTCCCCTCCTACTCTAAAATTCCCTCCTATCCAACAGCCCTGACCTCCCCTCCTATCCGCCAGCCCTGACCTCCCCTCCTATCCGCCAGCCCTGACCTCCCCTCCTGTCCGCCAGCTTTGACCTCCCCTCTTCCCCACCAGCCCCGACCTCCCCTCCTACCCTAAAATTTCCTCCTATTCAGCAGCCCTGACCTCCCCTCCTATGCGCCAGCCCTGACCTCTCCTCTTATCCGTCAGCCCTGACCTCCACTCTACTAGCCCTGACCTCTCCTCCTACCTGCCTGCCCTGATGTCCCCTCCTATCCACCAGCCCTGACCATTTATTCTACCCGCCAGCCCTGACCTCCCCTTCTACTCACCAGCTATCTGCCAACCCTGAGCATTTCTCCTCCCGCCAGCCCTGGCCTCCCTTCCTACCCTGACATCCCCTGCTATCCACCAGCCCTGACCTTCCCTCCTATCTGCCAGCCCTGACCTCCACTCCTACCCACAAGCCCTGGCCTTCCCTCCTACCAGCCTTCCTCACCTTCCCTCCTATCCCCCAGCCCTGACCTCTCCTCCCAACCGCCAGCCCAGACTTCCCCTCCTATCTGCCAGCCCTGACCTTCCCTCCTACCAGCCTTCCTCACCTTCCCTCCTACCCCCCAGCCCTGACCTCTCCTCCCAACCGCCAGCCCTGACCTCCCCTCCTTTCTAACAGCAAGGAACTCCCCACCTTCACACCCCTGCACCAGCCCCCGCCTCCCCTCCTTTTTAATATAGGTGGGTGTTTAATTTGTTCACATCCCTTTAGTACCTGCACTTTCTGTATTTAAAGAACCCCTGAATCAGGGAAAAAAACTGAATGAGGGTGCGTTTCCACTAGTGCGGTGGGAAATCGCTGCGGATTCTCCGCGGATGAATTCGCATGCAGGAGCGAAATCGCATGCGATTGTGTGCGAATTCGCATACGTTATGGATGTCAGCCGACGTCCTGACGTCAGGCGCACTCGATCCAGCCCATAGCGCTGCCCGGAACTCATTGGTCCGGGCAGCGCAGGGCTCTTGCGGGGGGGGGGGGGCCCTCTTCTGCCGCTGCGTGCGGGCGATCGCCACAGAGCGGCGGCGATCAAGCTGTGCGCGCAGCTAGCAAAGTGCTAGCTGCGCGCACAGCACTTTACATGGTGCAAATTGGCCCACCAGGGGCTGAGATATCTCCCTGCGCGGCATAGCCCGAGCTCAGCTCGGGCTTACCGCCAGGGAGGTTAAGCCCCTGGTGGGCTAGGTTACTTAAAGTGCCCCTGAGATGAAACAAACATAAGCATTTATACTTACCTGGGGCTTCCTGCAGCCCCCACTGGCTCCCTCCCCATCCTCCTGGGCTGCTCCGTTGTCCTGCAGTGAGCTCCGGTCAGTTCTTCAGATGTCCATAATTTCTCTGCTCTGCGCATGCGTTGTCCCGATCACGCTCCAGTGGCCGGGACCATGCATGCGCAGTGCAGCGCGACTGGGGTCGGCTGAAGAATTGACCAGGGCTCTCCATGGGACAACAGTGCGGCCCAGGAGGGCAGCAAGGGAGCTCACAGGGGGCTGGAGGAAGCACTAGATAAGTATAAATGCCTGTTTGTTTTGTATCAGGTTCCCTTTAATGCTATTGCTGGGAACACACAATGCAATTCCGATCCAATCGATGGGTGGATCGGATGGGAAGTTGTACCGTGTGTACATGTCCAAACTGCTCTTGATCGATAAAGGAATTGATTTTCTTATGCTAACTTCGCAAAACTTGATTCCTTTCCCAACTGGAAACAGATCGAACATGTCAGAGATATTCGTCTGATCAGAATCAGAATCAATTTTATTTCGCCAAGTAAGTTTGCACCTACAAGGAATTTGTCTTGGCAGTTGCTTAACAAACGCAAACAAAAACAATACAAGGACAGACAGTGTGTATATTACAAGTCAAGGACATTTATGCAAGTATAGCGGCAGTAAGCAATGTGAGAATTGTTCATTTACAGTTCTGTGCTGATTACTATCAAGTCCTAGCAGCTCTAACGTGGTTCAGCATTAAGTATGGCTAGCGCTTGAGGAAAAAAGCTGTTCCCGTGTCTGCAGGTTTTGGTAGCGATTGACCGGAATCTTACTCCTGAAGGCATGTGCTGGAAGATGGAGTGAGCTGGGTGAGAGGGGTCAGAGGCAATTTTGGTTGCTCTCTTTCTGCACCTGCTAGCGTAAAGATCCTGCAGGGAAGGTAAGCTACAGCCAATTATCCTGTGTATCAGATGGGAAATTGCATTGTGTGTTCCCAGCAGTAGACCAGTCATGCAGCTCGTTAACCTGAGGATGGGGGAATCTCCTTCCCAGTCCTCTTCTCCCTGCAGCCTCCTGGATGTTCCCCTAAAGCGTACCTATGAAATCACCGCCGGGAGACTTGGGCGCAGGATACAGCCAGGGACGGATCTAGACCATGTTGCGCCTGGGGCAAGGTCAGGTTTTGGCGCCTAAAGGACAGGTTTTGGCGCCTAAATTGCCTTTCCCCATCCAGTGTTGGCGCCTAAAGGTCAGGTTTTGGCGCCTAAACTGCCATTCCCCATCCAAATTTTGACGCCTTTTTAACAATTCAACAAACTGCGCTTGGGGCAAGAGACCCGTCTGCCCCCCCCCCCCCCCCCCCCCCCCCTAGATCCGTCCCTGGATACAGCTGATAAATGGCTAACCCTGCTCCTGCGGCGTTAATTACTATTCCCCCTCCAGGCCGCCATGGATAGTGGGGAATTATGTAATTCAGCTTCCAGCTATTGCTGGAGGCCAAATTACAGTGTTTTAAAAGTAACTTAAGTTCCGTCTTCTGATGGCGCTGAATTTACTCCCTGTGCACTGCTATAGCTGTAATTCCTGTTACGGTCTATGGTGGCGCCGGCTGCGCCCAAATCTCCTGCGCTGTTTTAACAGCGCTCGGCCCTGAGCTGCTGCAATTCTGAAATGCACATGCGCGAGTTCTAAACCGCCCATTGCATATTATACACAAAAGATCAATTTAGACAACAAGTATCCAAACTCCGTACACAGCTTTGAGTATGTTACAATGCACTAGGAAAACCACGTTATTAGCAGCGACTAGCATTTTGTCAAAAGGAACCCGGCAAAGGCAGCCTCCACCTTAAAGGACAAATGAAGTTGCCTGGCAGCCCTGCTGGTCTATTTCTCTGCAGTAGTATCTGAATAACACCAGAAACAAGCATGCAGCTAGTCTGGTCAGATCTGACTTTAAAGTCTGAAACATCTGATCTGCTGCATGCTTGTTCAGGGGCTATGGCTAATAGTATTAGAGGCAGAGGATCAGCAGGGCTGCCAGGCAACTGGTATTGCTTAAAAGGAAATAAACATGGTAGCCTCCATATACCTCTCTTCAGTTGTCCTTTAAACAATGCTAGTTGCCTGACTGTCCTGAGCTTTTGGCTTTAGTTTTGTTTGAGTCCCAGCCCTGCAACAAGCATACAGCCAGAGAGTCCCAGCCCTGCAACAAGCATACAGCCAGAGAGTCCCAGCCCTGCAACAAGCATGCAGCCAGTGGAGTTCCAGCCCTGCAACAAGCATGCAGCCAGTGGAGTCCCAGCCCTTCAACATGCATGCAGCAAGTGCAGTCCCAGCCCTGCAACAAGCGTGCAGCCAGTGCAGTCCCAGCCCTGCAACAAGCATGCAGCCAGAGAGTCCCAGCCCTTCAACAAGCATGCAGCCAGTGGAGTCCCAGCCCTGCAACAAGCATGCAGCCAGTGGAGTCCCAGCACTTCAACAAGCATGCAGCCAGAGAGTCCCAGCCCTGCAACAAGCATGCAGCCAGAGAGTCCCAGCCCTGCAACAAGCATGCAGCCAGAGAGTCCCAGCCCTGCAACAAGCATGCAGCCAGAGAGTCCCAGCCCTGCAACAAGCATGCAGCCAGTGGAGTCCCAGCCCTTCAACAAACATTCAGCCATTGGAGTCCCAGCCCTTCAACAAGCATGCAGCCAGAGAGTCCCAGCCCTGCAACAAGCATGCAGCCAGAGAGTCCCAGCCCTGCAACAAGCATGCAGCCAGTGGAGTCCCAGCCCTTCAACAAGCATGCAGCCATTGGAGTCCCAGCCCTGCAACAAGCATGCAGCCAGTGGAGTCCCAGCCCTGCAACAAGCATGCAGCCAGTGGAGTCCCAGCCCTGCAACAAGCATGCAGCCAGAGAGTCCCAGCCCTGCAACAAGCATGCAGCCAGTGGAGTCACAGAGTCACAGCATCTGATCTGCATCCTCATTCAGGACCAGTGACTTGAAATCTGTCCTATCCCTCTGACCACTCTATGATCAGAAACTGATAGGATTGTTATAAATTCCTTCCAAACGCACACAGCACATTGATTTTCAGCAGATTTCAGTAGAAAATCTGTTGAAAACCGATCGAACTAGAGCATTGTATTTTTCAATGCAGTGCAACGCATTGGGCAATCGATTTATGACCACTCCTGAAACACTCCTAAAATACCACTCTGTGTATGATCAATACTTCAATAGATTTTAGGTCAAAATCAATCAAAATGTCAATCGATCTGACATTTTGTCGCAATTGTTTCCGAACAGATTCAATCTGCCGCAAATCAAATGGTAAAATGGATGCATCTATGGGTACCAAGGCAGAGCTTCAGCACAGAAGTCAGGCACCTGGCATTGTTTGGGCCCGTTTCCACTGTTGCGACGCGATTTCGCTGGCATCCCGACGCTTGTAAAAACGCATGCGCATGCGTTTTTACCCGCGATTTTGCGTGCGATTTCGCATGGCAGGGTGCCATGCGAAATTAACCATGACTCTGCCAGGGCAAAATAACATTGAAAAAGGTGCGAAATCGCACGCGATACATTAGCGGCGATTCGCATGGATTCCCGACTCAGGCGAATTCTGTGGGTCCCGTCGTGCAGATTTGGCCCGCCGCCAAATCGCTCCCGCACGCCGCACATATGGAAACAGCCCCGGCCACTTCAATGTACCAAGCGAATCCGCATGTCGGCGCCGCATGCGGATTCGCTATGGTGGAAACGAGCCCTGAATAAAGATGGCCGCCTCCATATTCCTCTCACTTCAGCTTCCCTTTAATGAAGTTCGGTCTTATAGGCAAATAGAGGAACAAACAAAAAAAGATCCCTTCTTTCCAAAATGTTCAGATCATTCCAAACACTATAAGCTCTGATATACAAAGAATAATGTAGCCTCTTAAAGCGGACCTGAACTCAGAACTTCCTCTCTGGCCTGGTGCACACCGAGCGGTTTTTGAAGTGTTCTGCAAACCGCTTATGCTTGTGAAAACGCTTAGCTAATGTATCTCAATGGGATGGTGCACACCAGCGGTTTGAGGTTTTTAGCAAACTGCAAACGTGGGTCCTGCTGCACCTTTGTGGTTTGTTTCTGCCTCAATGTAAAGTATAGGAAAAGCTCAATAAGCTCTGGAAAACGCTAGATCAGAGCGGTTTTGCAGGCGTTTTTGTTACAGAAGTTGTTCAGTAACAGCTTTACTGTAACAATATATGAAATCTGCTACACAAAAAAGCTCCAGAAAATGCCAGGCATGTTTATAAGGCCCCATTCACACTTAGAAAACGCTAGCGCTTTTGCTAGCGTTTTGCTCTGGCGTTTTATTGGCGATTATGGCCATTCACACTTGGGGCGATTTTCCGCGATCGCGATTAGCGCTTCTATAGCAGTAAACACGATCGCCGGAAAATCGCCTGCAAATGGTGCAGGATGCAAATTTTTGGGGGGCAATTTGAGTTAATCACTGGCGATTAACGCAAAGTGAGAACAGGCCCATAGGTTATTATTGCACTAGCGCTTTAAAAACCGCTAACGCTTGAGCGGTTTGCCGTAATCTCCGGGAAAACGCTTTAGTGTGAATGGGGCCTAAAACCTCCCTAAACATGCCTAGAATCGCTCTGAAAATCTGCTTCAAAAACCTCTTGTGTTTAGAGGATCTGCTAACGGTTTTGGTGTGCACTGGGCCTCTGTGCTAAAAGATAAGCAACAGCACAATTACCTTTAAGGAAAAGCATTTCCTTGTTACAGCTGATACAAATCCAGCTATCAATCTGCATTGTGTCTACTTCCTGCTTTCACAGAAGCAGACATATTGTTAACATCCCGTGTTTACAAATTAGCTGTTCTGCTATAGCAGAGGAAATTTCGGAGCTGACACAGCTGAGAGAGATTAAATTACAGTGGTGATTAGTCACAGATGAGGGGGGAGAAGATCAGCTAAACTCTCTAAATACATACAGTGTGAATTTCTCTCTGTTTTCCTTCTGTCCTGTGCAAGAGTTCAGGTCCACTACCTAAAAATGTAAAGGACACCTGAAGTTAGAGGGATATGGAGGCTGCCATATTTTTTTTAAAGCAATACCAGTTGCCTGGCTGTCCTCCTGATCCTCTGCCTCTAATGCTTTTAGCCATGGACGCTGAACAACCATATACAGATCAGGCGTTTCTGACATTATTGTCAGATCTGACAAGATTAGCTGTATGCTTGTTTCTGGTGTTATTCAGACACTACTGCAGCCAAATAGATCAACAGGACTGCCAGGCAACTGGTATTGTTTAAAAGGAAATAAATATGGCAGCCTCCATATATCTCTCGCTTTAGGTTCCCTTTAAATGCATTTCCCTACCCGCATTAGAGATACTATGCCTGGCTGGCAAGCAGACACTTCCTGGTTTGGCAAATACATATACACTGACAACAACGACATTTGTAAAGTGCTTCTCTTCCATGTGATGTAAAGAGCACGTATGTCTACAATCAGTATCAGTGCAGCACGGTGGCATAGTGGTTAGTGCTGTGCTCTTGCCTTGCACTGATGGGTCCCCGGTTTGAATCCCAGTCAAGGCACTATCTGTATGGAGTTTGTATGTTCTCCCCGTGTCTGTGTGGGTATCCTCTGGGCACTCCGGTTTTCTCCCACATCCCCAAAACATACAGATAAATGAATTGGCTTCCCTCTAAAAAGAAAAATTAGCCCTATACTAAAGGTGGCCATACATGATAAAATTTTTAAATTTTTTTCGATTAGATAATTTAGTTCGATTATTCATCATTAGAGTGAATATAAATATTTTTCTAACATATCTGATCAGATTTTTTATAGAAAAAACGGGATAATCGTTTGTTTTTCTTGAACGAAAAAAAAGGATTCTTTTCAACTTTCATTCGATTCGATAGTTTTGGTCGAAAAAAACAGGAAAATCGAACATTTTTATTGTACAGTGTATCGCAGGGCAGTTTCTAGGCTAAATTGCACCCGGGACAAGGGTGTAAAAATTGTGCCCCCTTCCCTCCACCCTCAAAGATTCACGAACCCTAACTCTTTACAGTCACACAGCCACAGGTCACAAGTAGATCTGCCTACTTACTAGTGACCAGACAGACGCTAATCCAGTAGGAAGCAGGGTCCAAGAAATCACACAAGGGAAGCGAGCCCGGAAAGCTGACTCCTCCATGAGCGCTGCACACTGACAGCCTGCAGTACCGCAACAGGACAATGAGGACATCAGGTGTCATCAAGTGGTGGTGACGTAATGATGACGTGACGTCTGCCGCAGGCAGCCCAGGAGGAGTCAAGGAAGGTGATCGCGCTGGTAATCTTCTTCCATTTGGTGCGTCACCAGCTCCCTAACGGTTATGTCCTCCTGCCAGCGCCTCCTTGTTCTGCATGCTGGTCTGTGCCCAGGGCGGTTGCCCTGCCTGCACTGCCTAAGAAACAGCCCTGAGCGTATGGGTACCATAATATACCTACACTACATGATACATACAGTACATAGACATAGGACTATGGTAGGGAATACATTGTGAGCCCCTCTGGGGGACCGTTAAGTGACAAGACAATATACTACTCTGTACAGCGCTGCGTAATATGTTGGCGCTATATAAATACTTAAATAAATCAGTGGCGGGGTGGACTGGGCCACAAAGTTATGTGTTCATACCGTACATGACAGCCTAAGCTGCACTCACTTTACAATATAGTTGCTTCAAATGGCTACAAAACGACCGATCGTTAGCTAATCATGTGCAAATATTTTACAAACGATCTTTTAAACTAACGACCAAAAGACAGATCGGTGGCAAATGCTGATCCGTCTTGCCGGATTTGGTTGAACGATGATCGTTTATTTCCAACAGTCTGCAGGATTCACCACCTAACAAACTGTAAGGTCACTTCTGCATGCACTCAAAATTCAAAACTGATCATTTGCTTTACCATAAAGCCAGTCATTGCATGTTATATGAGATTGTTTGTTTCGGCATTCCAGTCAATCGTTCGTTAACCTGTTCCAATGATAGTTTTCACAAGTGTGTACAAAGCTTTGATTGCATACAAACCTCCAATTTTAATTTGCCCAACCAAGGCCAGTTCTAGACTTTTTGGCAAACTTGTGACGATGCACTCCCTCCCCCTCCCCCCTCTTCCCCCCAGAACGATCGCACAGCACCCAAAAATAATTTTTCACCCTCACTATAGGTAAGTAGCCAGGTATAGGTGACCCCTGTATAGGGTAGCCAGGTAAAGTTGCCCCGTTATAGGTAGCTAGTATAGTTGCCCCCTGTATAGGTACTATAGTTGCCCTACTATAGTTAGCTGGTATAGTTGTCTCTAGTATAGGTAGCATAGTTGCCTCAGTATAGGTAACTAGTATAGCTGCCCCAGTATAGGTAGTATAGTTGCCCCCCGTATAGGTAGTATAATTGCCCTAGTATAGGTAGTATAAATGCTCCAGTATAGGTAGCTAGTATAGTTGCCCCAGTACAGGTAGTATAGTTGCCCCCCCGTATAGGTAGTGTAATTTCCACCGTATAGGTAGTATGATTGCCCCAGTATAGGAAGCCTGGTTGGGGTAGCTGAACCTTTAAACTACATGGAGGTGGTAAAATTGGTCAGTGATTGGCCAATTATAATTGAAAGTGTGTACCAGGCTTTAGGGAGTTCCATTTAACATACTCATCCCTATCAAGGATACCAAAGATCATCCCTATCAAAGATACCAGTACTATTTTCATATATTCCTAATATAATAGATATAAACGTTATAAGTACACATGTAAAATGTACAGACTGTGACTTGTCAGAGGCGGCGGCGATGTGTATCGACCGTGTTTCCTAATCCCACGTTCCGACTTGTTTCCTAGATTCATGTTTACAACGGCAACAAAATATAAACACACGCGCGCCGCGACAACGTGAAAAACATCCACAATAAGAGGCGACACCTTGAACCCTTTCACTGCCAGGAAGGGCTGCAGCCGTCGCCTTGTTGACAAGGAGGTAAAAAAAAACCCACCACAAAACAGTGTCACATGTCACGACTCGCAAGGTTTGCTGTATGAGGAGAGTGACAAGAATGAAAAAAAAAAAACAAATTGCAATATTACCTTTTGAAGGGGTTGAAGCGACAGCTGCCCTAAAAGAGAGAATACAGACAGGAGTCACACTATGGTCCAGGAGGCGTAGTGTGTATAGTATGTATGTATGTATGTATATATATATATATGTGTGTTTGCTCTGTGTGTCGGTGCACAGCTCATACTCACAGCAGCGTCACTTGGAAAGTTGTTGATATGATGGAGCTTTCGCTTTTAGCTGGGTTACAGTCTCTGGGTGGAGACTGCTGGCCCCTCCCCCTGTCATTGTCACCGTACATCTGACAAGCATCAAGCAGCCTTCCGGACTGATATGGAGGAACCGTCCTGCTGATGATCGCCACCGGGGACTTCAGACACAAAGCTCTTCTCAGTTTCTTTTTTCTCACCTTTATCTGTAAAATTAAAATCACCTTTTATCCAGCAAGCAAAAAACAAACACATTTTTTTTTCTTATAGGGAACTTGAAACGAGAAGTAAATGAAAGCTGCCATATGTATTTCCTTTTAAACAATACCAGTCACCTGGCCGCCCTGCTGGTCTATTTGGCTGCAGTAGTGTCTGAATCACACCAGAAACAAGCATGCAGCTAATCTTGTCAGATCTGACAATCATGTCAAAACCCCCTGATCTGCTGCATGCTTGTTGAGGGGCTGTGGCTAAAAGTATTAGTGGCAGAGGATCAGCAGGACAGCCAGGCAACTGGTATGGCTTAACAGTAAATAAATATGGCAGACCATATCCCTTTAAAGGAAACCTGTAAGGAGAAAAAAAAGATCATTTTGTCCTGGCGCGGGCACAGGATGTCTACAGGTTTCCTTTAAGTACACCTGACATGAGGAGGATATGGAGGCTGCAATATTTATTTCCTTTTAAACAATACCAGTTGCCTGGCTGTCCTGCTGATCTCTCTGTCATAAGGATTGTCTGAATCCCACACCTGAAACAAGCATGCAGCTAAACTAGTCAGACTTCAGTCAGAAATGTCTGACCAGAGCCTACAATTTTCACCTCCGCAATATCTCCTGAGCCAGTCCATCCCCCAGTGCTGCAGTAATTAGTGCAAAATAAAGCCTTGAGAATAATGAATTATTGTGCATCCACTTTGTCATTAAATTACATACAGTATATGTGATCTCATTTTAATCATAAAGAGTTTTTTTTAAAATAAATTTTCATGTGTCTTATAGCTTGGACCCCTGTCACATAAAAATAGGTAGGGACAAACTCAATCCATTATTCAAAAAAAATGTCATTTTCAAAAATATGATCAAACTTGGGAAAGTTTCAGCAAAACTACATGGTAGCTTACAAAAACCCCACTTTTTAATAGCCCTGGTTGTCTCTTCTGGAGCTATGCAAATTACAGTGCTAAAATACTTTGTGGAAAAAATTGGTCTGTACAAAGCCACTTGCACACTTTGGAGTTAAAGAAAATCTGTAAATTAAAAAAAATAAAAAAACAAAAAGAGTTTAGCTTACCAGGGGCTTCTACCGCTCCCCTGCAGACGTCCTGTGCCCGTGCCGGGGAAAACCTATCCTCCGGTTCCTCGCCACCGCTCAGTTTCACTTTGTGAGCCGGCGGGCCACTGCACCTCCACCGCCCTGGCTGCGTAAGTCCTCACTCCAGCTCACGTTGCTTTGCTCATGTCCTATGCAGGCGCTCCCAGCGACTAGAGCGGGATCGAGGATGCGCGCACAGTGGCAGCCGACTTGTAAGTCGGTGGCAAAGAAACTGAGCCGCGGCAAGGGACTGGAGGATCCTTTGGTAACATTGCAGGCACAGCGAGGCTGTAGGGGGCCGGCCAGGTAAGAAAAACTTTGCTTTAATGGCCTGCTAGATGCCCAACTAGCCATCGACTGAGAAATAGTTGGTATTATTTTAACTGTGATAAGCTGTAGAATATATTTTAGGGTGTTTAAGTGTTGAGGCCAATGTCTTGTTAATTCTTTTTAACAACAAACTGTGAAAACTGAATCAAAAGCAATAAACTGTTCATTTTCATATATGCCCCAAAATTAAAAGCTTATAAAAATAAAACAAAGTGACAGAATGTAAAATAAAATACATGAATTGTTACCTTGGGAACACAGCTTTTTAGATATGTATGCCATGAGGGTACATTACGGTTATTTTTCTACAAATAAGGGCTTGCAATTATTTCTAGAGTACAAAGAGAAAACAAAAATTAAACTAGGGACATACAGTACAGACCAAAAGTTTAGACACACCTTCTCATTCAAAGCGTTTTCTTTATTTTCATGACTATGAACATTGTAGATTCACACTGAAGGCATCCAAACTATGAATTAACACAGGTGGAAGTATAGTACATAACCAAAAAGTTTGAAACAACTGAAAATATGTCAAATTCTAGGTTCTTCAAAGTAGCCACCTTTACTATTTGGATAAGCAGGATAAAAGGGCAAATAAACTATGTGGGTTTTATCGACGGCAGCATTGTATATATTAAAACAATAGTGAATGGAAATGTATTTTTTCATATTTTTTTCTCTTTTTTCCCTTTAAAATGCAGACGGGATAAAATAATTACTAGAAAAAAAAACTCACCTCCAAAAGCCTAATTTGTCCTGAAAAAACAAATAAAAAACAATGTATAGATCATTTAGGTGTCATAAGTGGTGATACAATTATTAGGGAATGAATGGGAGGAGCACTGCAATGTGAAAATTCCTCTTGTCCATAAGGTGAAAATAACCCACGGGCCGAAGTGGTTAAAGCAAAACTGAACAGAAAATTAAAAGTCACAATAAACACACACCTCATACTTACCTCCCATGTAGTCTACTCATCAATCTCTGTCTTCTCTCCTGCGTCCTGTTTGGCCACTGTGATCAATGGAATTCTCTGTCCTTCATTTTGAAATTGGCCATTACCCCAAAACAGCCTCCTGGTCAGCACACGGTTTAAGAACCACTACAGCTAAAAAAGTAAGCAGTTAAAATTTGACAGAAGCGACAGGTATTGGACTAGGCAATTTTCTCATGGGGGATTCTCAGGGATTTCTTTATATTCAAAAGCATTCCCTGAACTGCAATTGCCAAGTCTAACTGCCAAAATAGTGTGCTAATGAGTAGGGAGACTTGGCAACAGCCGTTTAGGAAATTCTTTTGAAAACTAAGAAATCCCTGAGAACCCCCATGAGGAGATGGACTAGTCCAAAACCTGTTGCATCTTTCAGATTCTAACTGCTTACTTTTTTGCTATAGTAGTCTTTTAAACTGTAATGTCGCATACTTGAACCATAGGGAAACATGGACATTACCTTGCTCATCAGTTATGCTTTCAGTTATAACTGACAGCATCTCATATATATAACTGACAGCAAGTGATATATTTCAGCTCTGACCAAATTTTGTCAGAACTGGAAGGAATCGTTGATTATTATTGAGCTTCTGAGAGGAAATGACGGTGAGGGAAGAATATATTATTAATTTTCTGGTACAGCACGTGTTTATTTTTAAAGTGGACCAGAACTCAGAACATCCTCTCTGCTCTAAAAGATACACAACAGCATAATAACCTTTAGGCTAATTTCACACCAGGACGTTGCGTTAGAGGGGGCGTTAAGGTCGCATAACGTCCCCCTAACGGAACGCCTGGTGGTGCTGGGTCTGGACGTCAGAGTGAGCCACGTTGTGCAGCTCACTCTGGCGTCAGTGATGCCGTGATGCGCACTCTTGTGCGCATGCGGCATCACGTGGTCCCGCCGGCCAATCGCCACCCAGAGCGGCTGCTCCAGGAAGTAAACACTGCACGTCATAACGTGCAGTGCATATTAATTAGCCATGTGCCTGGCCGCTCTCCGCTCCTCCCCCACATTACTGAGCATGTGCAAACAGTCTAACGCGGCTCAGCCGCGTCCAAAGTACTGCATGCAGTACGTTGGCTTGTGGCACAGCGTTACAATGTAACGCAACGTCCGCACTGTGAACAGCCCCATTGATTTTTCATTGCTGTGCGGTGGGCTGCGTTACAGGCTGCACTAACGTGCGCCTGTAACGTCCCACTGTGAAACCAGCCTTAAACAAAAAAACATGTATTTGTTAGGGCTGGTGCACACCGAGCGGCTTTTTGGGCGTTTTCAGATCCGCTTGTGGCTGCGGATCTGCTTGGTCAATGTATGTCAATGGGGTGGTGCACACCAGAGCGGCAGGCGTTTTGCAGAAACGAAAAATGCCTGGGTGAGGCATTTTTTGGATTTCGGATGCGTTTCTGCCTCAATGTTAAGTATAGGAAAAACGCAAACCGCTCTGAAAAACGCCTGTTCAGAGCGGTTTTGCAGGCGTTTTTGTTACAGAAGCTGTTCAGTAACAGCTTTACTGTAACAATATATGAAATCTACTATACTGAAAACCGCAGCAGCAATCCGCAAAACGCTAGCAAAACGCCTCATAAAAATAAAAAAAAGCGTTTAAAAATCTGCTAGCATTTTGCGGATCTGCTAGCGGGTTTTGGTGTGCACCAGCCCTTACAGCTGATACAAATCCTAAAATAAATCTGCAATGTTTCTACTTTCTGCTTTCATGGAAGCAGACAAATTGTTCACATCCTGTGTTTTCAGATTGCCTTATCTGCCATCTCTGCCATAGGCAGTCATGAGACAGAGGAGAGATCAGATTACAATTTGTGATTAGTCACAGATGAGGGGGAATTAGACAGGCTAAACTCTCTAAATACATACAGGGTGCATTTCTCTGTTTTCCTTCTGTCCTGTGCAAGAGTTCAAGGGGAACTGAAGTAAGAGGTATACGGAGGCTGCCATATTAATTTCCTTTTAATCAATACCAGTTGCCTGGCAGCCCTGCTGGTGTATTTCTCTGCAGTAGTATCTGAATCACACCAGAAACAAGCATGCAGCTAGTATTGTCAGATCTGACTTTAAAGTCTGAAACACCTGATCTGCTGCATGCTTGTTCAGGGGCTATGGCTAATAGTATTAGAGGCTGAGGATCAGCAGGACTGCCAGGCAACTGGTATTGCTTACAAGGAAATAAACATGGCAGCCTCCATATACCTCTCTCTTCAGTTGTCCTTTAAGGTCCATGTGACAATAGGTGATTGGATTAGGACTGCAGACTCTAATGTACAGTACTGTATTTGCTGTCCCATAGAAGGCTCACCTTTCCCCACCCTCTGGAGACATCAGAGATACACCTTATCAGCTTAAGGCCATTCACTATTTAGGGTGCTGAGTGGTTGGCAGTGGTGGGGTCAGAGCACAGTAGTTGGCAGACGAAGACTTGACCATCATGGAGGATAATTGCTTATCTGAATACCAAAACTGGACAGTCGCCAGTTTACAAGATCGAGCCAGAGAGCTGGGACTGAGCTATAGAGGACTCCCTAAGGGCCAGCTGATGGCCAGTCTGGAGAAAGCTGAACAGCAGAGATGTGAGGCTACAGAGACATCCCTAGCAGCACCAGCGACCAGCAGGTCAGAGGCACCTCCACAGACTGGAAAAAGTCAGTGGGTCATATGGTATGAAGAGGAGATGGCAATTCTAGGAGATGATGCAACGCTAGAAATGAAAACTGCTGCTATCCGTAAGGCCCAACAGAGACAGGAGCTCGAGGCTACTCGGAACCATGAGCGAGCCACTGTGTCCACCCCAGCTCTCCGAGATACCCCAAAAATCACTCGCAAAGACTTTAAGCCATTTGTTGAGGTATCAGGAGATGTTGATGGGTTTTTTCAGGACTTTGCATTGCAATGTGAGCTACTGGATGTCCCCGCTATGGACTTGCCCCGTCATGTTGTGGGGTTGCTGGAGGGGGGTGCTGCAGAAGCATGCCGCCGTTGGCTGGAAGGAGAGCAAGCCTTTACTGCAGAGCAGATAATCCAAGTGTTTCTCATGGAGCAATTCTTCACCAAGTGCCCAGCTGAAGTGCGTGAGTGGGTGCGAGAGAGGAAACCAGCTACCCTAGATGAGGCTGCAGCACTAGCAGATGAGGCCCTGACTATCAAGCCACACTGGAGAAAGACTGCAGCAGAGCTGCCCAGAACGGGTAACCCACCTTCTCAGGGAGCCCAAGTGTATTGCCCACCCCATTGTCGATCACAGCCTTCTTCAGCTTTAAACCCTGTGGCCGCTCCACCTCATTTGCCATATATGCCACGACCCAGATCTACCCAGAACCCTCCACAGCGGCACTGCTTTGGCTGCGGACAGCTAGGGCACTTCCAGGCCAAATGTCCCCTGGGAAGGAGAAATGCACCATCTAGAGCCCCAAGGACTATTCATTATGTGGACATACAGCAGAATTCAGAGGATCTGCCACCACCCCCAGCTGAATGGTTTCAGGACTCAACCCCTGGACTTTATGGGGTGTGTGACAATAGGTGATTGGATTAGGACTGCAGACTCTAAAGGTCCGTACACACGCCGGACTTTAGGCAACGACGGGTCCGTCGTTGCCTCCCGCTGGGTGGGCGTGCCAGCGACAGTCCGGCGTGTGTACGCTCTGTCGTCAGACTGATACGGCTGTTTCTGAGCGATCCGCCCGGATCGCTCAGAAACAGCCGTATCAGTCTGACGACAGAGCGTACACACGCCGGACTGTCGCTGGCACGCCCACCCAGCGGGAGGCAACGACGGACCCGTCGTTGCCTAAAGTCCGGCGTGTGTACGGACCTTAATGTACAGTACTGTATTTGCTGTCCCATAGAAGGCTCACCTTTCCCCACCCTCTGGAGACATCAGAGATACACCTTATCAGCCTAAGGCCATTCACTATTTAGGCTGCTGAGTGGTTGGCTCTCCACAGGAGGCAGACAGCTAGGCACCTGAGAGCAGAGCTGGTTTCATGTTTGTACCTCATGGAAAGGAGTTGGATTGTGTCTGGGGAAGGGAGAGCAGCTCCCAGGATCTGTTGTGAGCCAGGAGAATTCCCCATGCGGCCAGAACATAGATAGGATGTGCTGAACTTAGTGTCCTGAGGCCCTGGACTGTGGACTGGTGTATCTCACCTGCATCTGGTCGTGTAGACTTGTCGGATGTCTACTGGATATTAGGACTGATGAGAACTGCAGCTATTGGGACTGTTGGGATCTGTTGTGCACCTCTTGGACACCTTCTATTGGTGTAGTTCCTGGAACTTTGGGACTTATGTTGCTTTGCCTGCGAAGCTGGGAATTGTGACTGCTTAGTAGGGGGAATCGGACACTCCTTTGTGGATTATATAGTAATATTGTGAACTGTGTGACCAATAAATGCCCCGCCAGTCGGCTTTTGTTTAATCTGCCGCTATACACTGTGTCTCTGGGCTCTGTGGTCTCGGAACCGTCACAACTGGTGGCAGTGGTGGGATAGATATCGTTCCCAATCAGGTTCAGTGTCAGCAAAGGCACGCAGCATGGTTTTCAGAGTCCCATTGAATCTCTCACACAGTCCATTTGTCTGAGGGTGATAAGGGGTGGTTCTAATGGCTCTCACCCCACAAGAACGCCAGAGGGATTGTACCAGGTCTGACATGAACTGTGTGCCCTGGTCTGAAAGAATCTCAGCTGGGAAACCAACTCTTGTGAATATGGTAACTAGGGCCTCTGCCACACGGGAAGCTGTAATACTGCGTAAAGCGACTGCTTCAGGGTACCGCGTAGCATAGTCCACAGCAGTTAAAATATAGCGCTTCCCAGACTTGCTAGGGCGTGCTCAGGGGAGGACTGGGACCTTTTGGCCTGGAGGGAAAACACAATCTAGAGGCCCGTTTTCATGGCAGCCCCAGCCCAAATGACGTCACACACATACGCCACGTGTTATATGCCGGTAGCCACTTGGGAAATTCAGCAAGGACACTTGAGGGACAGAGAGAGGTAAAGTATAAATGCACTGGCACTGGGGGTTACATAAAACATTTTGAATTACAATGGCTGGGGTTTCCATCGCGTTCATGATTATCGCACTTGATCGACCACATCAGCCGTAGATTTCCCAGCATCTCTGAATGATACATTTAACCAATTTCCACCCAAAATCAGTCAAATCTTCGATTGGGCGTGTTTGTGGCGGCACAGATTTTTATCCAATTCAATAATAATTAGTGAAATGGTTAGTCAAAAACTTTTCATCCGAGATAATAGCCTATGTAGCTGTGCACATGCAGTCATTTTAACAATGGTGAGAGCCCAGACACATTTTTTTCCCACAGACCCTGCAGGCAAGCCTCTACTCTGCATCATGCTGTGTATATTTACCAGCTTGCCCGTCCTCTAATTGCTCTGTAATTGGGTGTTTACTTCACTCAGCCAGCCTAATGGTTCACATTGCCTTATACAAAAAAATGATTGTACCAGGCACTGTACCAGCCCTAAATCATTAAATGAGAGGCAGCCTGGGGGGAAATATCCTTCCTTCCCCCCTGGCCAGTCCTCCCCTGGGCGTGCTAAGGGTCCAATAATGTCTATGGCTACTCGCTGGAAGGGTTCCTCGATAATAAGAAGGGGTTGCAGGGGTGCCTTTGGGTGATCACCGGGTTTAGCTTTGCGTTGGCAGGTGTCACAGGTACGACAAAAATAAGCAACTGACTGGGAGATCCCTGGCCAGTAGAATGCTTGTTCTAACCGCTTCTCTGTTCGCTTCTTTCCTTGATGACCAGACATGGGAATATTGTGTGCAAGATGCAATAAAGTGGCCCTGTACCTCTGAGGGACAATGAGCTGTCGGCTACCTGTCCAGGGTTGCTCAGGGGACCTAGCATCAACAACTCTATACAGCAAACCATTTTCTTTGATTATGTGCTCCCCTATCCTCCCAACCTCTTGTGATTCTGCACGTGCCCAGAAACTTGTGAGCGTAGGGTCCACTTCTAATTCCCTTCTGAACTCATCCCTATCCCATGATACTGCATAGTTCTCAGAAACGGAAGGGTCACTCACCGTTGGCTGCTGCATCGCAAGTGGGTCTTGTTCCGCATCCAGCTCATCTTCTCCATTTGCTGTATTGCTGATGGTCTGATTTCTTGTAACTGCACCCACAAAGTGGCATTGGAGATCACCAATATCATTTCCCAGGAGCACATCTGCAGGCAGGCCACTCATCACACCCGCACTACAATTTTGGGGCCCAAAGCCATAGTCCAAAGTGACCTGAACCCTGGGTATAGATTGTTGGGCCCCCCCAACCATCTGGATCACAAAGTTCTGACCAGCCTGGAGGGCCTCAGTCTGTACTAGTTTAGGATCCACAATTGTAAGAAATGCCCCAGAATCTCGGAAGCCAACAGCTCTATGGCCATCCACCAGGACTTCCTGAAGGTACTTCTGGTGAACTGCAGTAGACTGAGGGACAAGAGGTTGCACCCTGTGACAAAACCGTCACAGTCCACTTTAATAATTTTATTTCAGGTTCACTTTATGATCGTTCCAGGTTGGTGGATTTTTTTTTCATAGATATGATCAGAACTGGTGGAAATATGATCACAAGTTGGATCCCTTAATGCTGTGGATCAATTAACTATGATCTCTTCTTTCAATCTAAATGATCTTTTCAAAAATATGATCGTTTGTTACAAATTGTACCATTAATGGGCACCTTTAGGATCTTTTCAGATGGGCGACTTCTGGCAGCTCTGCACAGCGTTTACCAATGGGATCCACCGCGTTCTAGATTGAGATAATTGGCAGCATTTAACTCAATAGGTTTACCTTCCATTTTGCGAACGTAATGGTCGTATTTCCCGAAAGTCTGTGGGTAGCGTCTATCTGCCTTTGTGGTTCCATGTCGCACTAGGGGCTCAAAACGTGACGCAACAAGAAAACGCTGGGAACCGATGCTCGGTAACAGAAAATCGTTTAGCATCAGCTAAATGACATGGACCATAAGATTTTTCTTTCTTTTAAAGAGACACTGAAGCGAAAAAAATTATTATGATATAATGAATTGGTTGTGTAGTACGGATAATTACTAGAAGATTAGTAGCAAAGAAAATATTCTCGTTTTTATTTTCAGATATATAGTGTTTTTGTAACATTGCATCATTCTCTAATATTTGCAGTTTACACACTACTCGGCATTCTAAATGTTTTTACAGAGCAGTCTTGCGAACTATTGACCTGTCCTCTGGAGAGAAAAAGAAAATACAGTGTCTGACAGTTGAGATAACAAGCTTCAGAAGACAGAGCTCTCTGCGACTTTGAAAGTCGTGGAGCTCAATGGCTTTTTTTTGCATAGAAAACAACTGGAGTTTCTGAACTCTTCCTGTACTTAAAACAATATTAGACTCAAGTCTCTGCTCCTGTTTTATTTCTTAGCTGTACTACACATACAAATCATTATATCATACATTTTTTTCGCTTCAGTGTCTCTTTAATTGTCTCTGGAGATTGTCAGCTAGCTGCTAATAATTCCAAACTGCATACAAATGTCATACAAATTGTAAGCATCTAATAAGTGCATGTCACTGCAGGAAGTGCATGTCACTGGCTGGATTCCAGCCTGCATACAATTATTATCTTACTGACTTACATCTCTGCAGAGGAGTCAGCCTGGATGGGGGGATGTACAGGAATACATGGAGAACAGAAGGGAGGCTGCCCAGCTCACAGCAGCCAATAGCAGAGCAGCAGGTGCTTCTGAGCGTCCTGTGTCGCCATAGCAACCGGCCGGAAGTGATGACTGAGCTGTGCATGGCTGGGAGGCTGCCTGCAATCCTGAGCAGTGTAAGTAGCCTGTGCTGTAGAGGGGTTATGCTGTGGGGTGTGATCAGGGGTGCATTTGGGTAGTAAGGGGTGCAGAGGGCAGACCCCTCTGTGTACTGTGCATTGCTGGGGTCTCTGCTCTGCCCCTGCTGCATTCTGCTGCTGTATCCATCCCCAGGCTTCTATCTCAGCATAGCTGGGCTGGGGGTTCTGAGGGGAGGGGGGCACAAACTGCTCATCTGCATGTGACACCCCCAAATCCATTAATTGGGCTACAAATAAGGCAGCTTTGATATTAGCATGGTGATGATAATATGGGCTTTGTGCAGCCAGCATCCTCCCAGCACAGCTCAGCAGCTCCACCTACTGGTCTGTGGGCTCCAATACAACCTACCCTACCCAGATGTGGGATTACTGTCACTACTGTATTTTAATATGTATTTATATAGCACTGACATGTTCTGCAGCACTACACAGAGTACATAGTCATGTCACTGACTGTCCCCAGAGGAGCTCACAATTTAATCCTACTATAGTCATAGTCTAATGTCTTATCAAATAATTACTATATATTTATACAGCACTGACATCTTCGCTACACTTTACAGAGTACAGTCATGTCACGGCTGTTCTCAGAGGAGCTTACAATCTAAACCTACCATAGTTGTAGTCGAATGCCCTAGCATATTATTATTATTATGTATTTATATAGTACTAACATCTTCTGCAGCACTTTACAGAGTGCATAGTCATGTCACTGACTGTCCTCAGAGGAGCTAGTCTAATACCCTACCATATTATTTTTATTATGTATTTATATAGCACTGACATCTTCTGCAGTGCTTTATGGAGTATATAGTCATGTCACTGACTGTCCCCAGAGCAGTTTACAATCTAATCCCTACTAAACTCGTAGTCTAATGTCCTACCATATTATTATCATGTATGTCTATAGCAGTGACATCTCCTGCAGCACTTTACAGAGTACACAGTCATGTCACTGACTGCCCTCAGAGGAGCTCACAATCTAATCCTACCATAGGTGACTAGATCTAAATATTTTGTTTATGTTATGCAAATGTGCAAAATTTGGTCCAAAATGTATCGACTCAAAATTGCGTCTCCAATTTTGGGGGAAACCAATCAACGTATTAGTACTCTCTGATGTCTCTGAGTATTTCCAGTTTGTAGGTACAGATATTTTTTGGGATAATAAGACTTGCTTGTTATCTATATTGGGTTTTTTTTTCTTTCCTTTAAGCAATACCAGTTGCCCGGGAGTCCTGCTGATCTATTTGGCTGCAGTAGTGTCTGAATAAAACCAGAAACAAGCATGCAGCTAATCTTGTCAGATCTGACAATAATGTCAGAAACACCTGATCTGCTGCATGCTTGTTCAGGGTCTGTGGCTAAAAGAATTAGAGGCAAAGGATCAGCAGAATAGCCAGGCAACTGGCATTGTTTAAAAGGAAATAAATATGGCTGCCCTCGTATGCCTCTCACTTCAGGTTCCCTTTAAGCTTTTTGATTGACGTTTGAAATCCCTCCGTTCACACGCTATTGGCTGCTCTCTCAGCCACACATGCCTGCAACAGACTTAGCCAGGCCTGTAAGGAAAACACACAAAGCTCTGTTATCATGTGTCTGAATGTAATAGTTCTCTCATACCTCTCTTCTGTCTGTCTTGTATCTCAGGGTCATGTCCGGGAAACTGAAGTGGGTGACGGACATTGAGAAGTCTGTTCTGATCAATAATTTTGAGAAGCGAGGATGGGTCCAGGTCACGGAGAGCGATGACTGGAATTTCTATTGGTGAGAGGCCAGATATGGATATCACGGGATGCAGACCAATCGCTGGAGGGAGGAACAGCAGCCTCAGGCCAAATAAAACATGTCTGGGTCACCTATACCACAAGCAGACCTGAGCTGTAGATTTCCACGAGTGGTTATACAGTGTCGGTAATGGGTGCACAGCGCAGAGGGGCAGCGTATAGGTGGGCACAGAGGGGCAGCGTGTGGGTGGGCACAGAGGGGCAGCATTTGGTTGAGCACTGGGTAGGCACAGAGTTGCTGCGTGTGGACAGGCACAGAGGGGCAGGGTGTGGGCAGGCACAGAGGGGCAGGGTGTGGGCAGGCACAGAGGGGCAGGGTGTGGGCAGGCACAGAGGGGCAGGGTGTGGGCAGGCACAGAGGGGCAGGGTGTGGGCAGGCACAGAGGGGCAGGGTGTGGGCAGGCACATAGGGGCAGGGTGTGGGCAGGCACAGAGGGGCAGGGTGTGGGTAGGCACAGAGTTGCTGCGTGTGGACAGGCACAGAGGGGCAGGGTGTGGGCAGGCACAGAGGGGCAGGGTGTTGGCAGGCACAGAGGGGCAGGGTGTGGACAGGCACAGAGGGGCAGGGTGTGGGCAGGCACAGAAAAGGAGCATGTAGATGGACAGAGAGGGGCAGTATTTTGGTGGAAGAGAGGGCTGGCATGTGGGCAGCATGAGGGTGGGTTGATAAGGGCATGTTGTGGGCGGGCACAGAAGAGAAGCATGTGCGTGGGCAGAGAGGGGTGGCATGTGAGAAGGCAAAGAGGGACGGCGTGAGGGTGGGTAGAGAGGGGCAGGTTGTGAGCGGGCACAGAAGGAGACCATGTGGGTGGGCAGAGTGGTGCAGTGTGAGGGTGGGGAGAGGGGCAGGATGTGGATGGGCAGAGAGAGGTAGCATGTGGGTGGGCAGAGAGGCATGGCGTGTGGGCAAGCAAAGAGGGGCAGTGTTTAGAGTGTGGGCAGGCAGAGAAGGGCTGGGTTTAGATAGGCACAGAGGAGCAGTGTGTGGGCGCAGAGGAGTGGGCACAAAGTGGCAGCAAGTAGGTGCAGTAAATGTTTGGCATTTCCCACAGCTTTGTATTATTATTATTATTTAATTTATAATGCGCCAACATATTCCATGGTGTAGAAAGCTAGCAGTTACACTGATCCTGCCTCTGATATCAGCACAGCATTATCCAGGGAAACGTTTATTATTGGTCAGATATCGATTGTTTACCTGATCTAAGGCCACATCTGATGGTGCATGGTGGTTTTTAGAGCTGCTGACGTTATGCCGGAAAGGCAGTGCACCTGTTTAGTACGGATATCCTGTGTGCTCCCCCTGTCCAGGTCATTCTATGGCAATCTGTCCATAGGACATGGGGTCCATTCTACCTGCCGGTTGAGCCGCTGCTGTCTTCTTTGGGTAGTTTTGTATCAGTAGACCGAGTGTGATCTGGCCCTCAGGGTTTTTGAGCCAAGTCTTATATTTCCTTCCTCGTGTTTGTAGGATGAGTGTTCAGACCATCAGGAACTGCTTCAGTGTGGAGACCGGATTCCGACTGTCCGATGACCAACTGGTCAATCACTTCCCCAACCACTACGAGCTGACCAGGAAGGACCTGATGGTGAAGAACATCAAGAGGTACAGGAAGGAGCTGGAGAAAGAGGGGAGTCCGCTGGCCGAGAAGGATGAGAATGGAAAATATCTGTACTTGGGTGAGTCACGTTTTATGGTAAGTTAGCTAAATGCTCATACACACGTCAAACTTAAAGAAAATCTGTAACTAAAAAACCTCCCCTGGGGGTTACTCACCTCGGGTGGGGGAAGCCTCTGGATCCTATCGAGGCTTCCCCCGTCCTCCTGTGTCCCACGGTGGCGGCGATAAAGCTCCCCGAACAGCGGGGATGTAAATATTTACCTTCCCAGCTCCAGCACAGGAGCAGTATCAGCTCTCTGCACGGAGATAGGCCGAAATAGCTGATCGCTGTCGGGCCGCTCTACTGCACTGGTGCAAGTCTCCTGTGCCTGCGCAGTAGAGCAGACCCCGACAGAGATCAGCTATTTTCACCTACCTACATGGGATGAGCCGCAACAGCGCCCCCGTTGGAGCCATAAAAGGTAAATATTGCACAGCCTGACAAATTGTTGGCTGTGCGTTCCGTGGGCTGCAGCGAGACCGCCGTCGGACACAGGAAGACGGGGGAAGCCTCGATAGGATCCAGAGGCTGCCCCCTACTGAGGTGAGTACCCCCCAGGGGAACTCTTTTTCGTTACAGAATCTCTTTAATACACAACCAACTGCACAACATGACCAACCCTACAACAGGTTGTTTACCTGACAAGTACATACACACACGCCACCCAACTAAACAACCAACTCACTTAAATATTATGCATGCAAGCTAAATGACAAACTGCACAACATGTCCGCATTCAAACACAACAAAGTTGTTCAAAAGACTTGTACACACATTCCAACCTGCAAGATAGTTGGGCAGGTTGGTCCACTGGTTGGATCTGGCAAACAACCTGTTATCGGTTGGTCATCCGGTTGTACACACACCCAACTTATCTTGCAACAGAAACGTTTGGAAGATAGTTGGACAGATTGTTGGTAGGTGTGTATGAGCCTTGAGGGACCAATTCTACAGAGGGAACCTCAGCGCTGGTGAATTGGTCCAGTAAAAAATGCTAAGGTCCTCCATTTTTACAACTGAAAGACAATTTTATAGCCTAGGAGTTTATATAGCTAACAGAGTTCCTGCTTGCTGTAAGTGTGTTTTCAGTGGAGTGGGTTAATGATGTAGTGTTTTGGAGATCGCAAATAATCTGCAAAATGCGGAAAATCACGTGCAGTGGAAAACGAGTCACTAGGTAGCTGTACGTGATTCAATTTTTAAGGGTTTTTTTCCCACCAGATTGAATCATTTATTTATGTATTTATTTTAAGTATTTATATAGTGCCGACATATTACGCAGTGCAGAGTATACTGTCTTGTCACTAACTGTCCCTCAGAGCGGCTCACAATCTAATCCCTACCATAGTCATATGTCTATGTATGTATCATGCAGTGTATGTATCATAATATAGGGCCAATTTAGGGGGAAGCCAATTAACTTATCTGTATGTTTTTGGGATGTGGGAGAAAACCGGAGTGCCCGGAGGAAACCCACGCAGACACGGGGAGAACATACAAACTCCTTGCAGATGTAGACCTGGCTGGGATCCAAACCAGGGACCCAGCGTTGCAAGGCAAGAGCGCTAACCACTACGCCACCGTGCTGCCCTGATAATCAGAAGAATCGAACCAATTCACCGTACACTTATGATTGTTTTTTTTCTGAAAATATCAATCAATCAAATAAAACGTTCAGTTTGTTTATCTTTCTATCTCATTTTTCCAACACTTCTGATTTTTATTGAGAAACTGAAAACTTTTTTTGTTTTTTCTTTCTCAATCAAAATACATGCATTTTCGATTTCTTATACAATCAATTTTTATTGAAAAAATAGGAAAATGTATCGATTTGATTGTGTCGTGTGTGGCCTTCCTTTAGGGCTTTCTTACACTGCCGGCATTTGAGCTGTGTTTGCAATGCGATCCCAAATGCATGTAATTCGCAAAACGCAAGCACAAAGTGTTTCCAATAGAAATCATTTGTTCTATTTGAAATGAATGCATTGCAATTGCACTGTGATTTTTTTTTTAAGGCAGTGGGAATCATGCCTGTGATTCCCACTGCTTAAAGTAAAATGCAAAGTGCAGTCTCCGAAAAATCGGACTGCAGAATCGAATCGCAAACCTAACTACTTTGCATTTGGCAGTTTAAAAGAGCCGTAAAGTGGACCTAAACTCTTGCACAGGACAGAAGGAGATCATTGAGAAATGCACCCTGTATGTATTTAGGGGTACAGACTACAGACTGTTTCGGATTGTTTGAACCTCATCAGTGCATGGCATGGATTGATTTGGCTCTATGGAGTAGGGCTTGTAACACCGAGAGGTACAGACTAACCAGCAAGCTCCAAGGCTACAATGGTCCTAAAAGCCCCCTTACTAAAATGCTATGAATACAAAAGTTTGCTTTCTTAAAACAGAAACAATTTGCTATAATTCAGGTTGGAGTGAGCTTGAGGGCTCGTTTCCACTATCGCGAATCTGCATGCGTCCAACGCATGCAGATTCGCACATGTAATGCAAGTGGATGGGCCTGTTTCCACTGTAGCGTTGTTGAGGTGCGTTTTTTTCAGCGGTAAAAAAACGCACAAAAGAGCCAACGAATTCGCCTGCGAGTGGAATGCATGCGAATCGCCGCTAATGTATTTAATAGGAAATTCGCATGCGGCTATGGTATGCGAATTTTCATGCGAATTCGCATGCGAATTCGCATAGGTACCAATGTAATTCAAACAGGCAGTGACATGGTTAATTTCGCATATACCCTCACCTATGCGAATTCGCATGCGAATTCGCGGCAAAAAACGCGCACAAATTCGCATCCGCATGCTAATTCGTGGAATTTCAACAGCGGTGGAATCCAGGCGATTCTGCACCGCAATAGTGGAAACGAGCCCTGAGACAATGCGAAACAGTCTGCATGCATGTTGGATTATTATGACTCTGTACAAATTAACAAGCTGACACATCATTACATTCCAGCGGTTCTGGAGGTGTGTTTAGCTTCTAAGGGCAACAATGGTTAATTTGCATATATTCAGCAGTAATGCATCATGGGAGACATCTCAAGCTCACTCCAACCTGATTTATAGCAAATTCTTTCTGTTTTAAGAAAGCAAACTTTTGTATGTATTTAGAGAGTTTAGCTTGTCTAATTCCCACTCATCAGTGACTAATCCAGTGGTGTAGCAATAGGGGGTGCTGAGGTAGCAACCGCATCGGACCCCTTGGACTAGAGGGGCCCCAAAGGGTCCACCCTCTATCACAGTTTTAGCTCTCAATTGGTCCTATGCTGGTAATAATCACTTCTACGGTCTAGATGCTTTGAATAGTAGTAATCCTTAAAAAGAACCCGAGGTGGGTTTGAAGAATATTATCTGCATACAGAGGCTGGATCTGCCTATACAGCCCAGCCTCTGTTGCTATCCCAAACCCCCCTAAGGTCCCCCTGCACTCTGCAATCCCTCATAAATCACAGCCACGCTGCTGACAAACAGCTTGTCAGAGCTGGCTGTGTTTATCTCTATAGTGTCAGTCTGCTGCTCTCCCCACCTCCTGCAGAACTCCAGTCCCCACCTGCATCCCTTCTCTCCCTGCTGATTGGAGGGAAGGGACGGGGGCAGGGATCGGAGCTATGCAGGAGGCGGGGGAGCAGCCGAGACTGACACTACAGATGTAAACACAGCCTCACAGCACGGCTGTGATTTATGAGGGATTGCAGAGTGCAGGGGGACCTTAGTGGGGTTTGGGATAGCAACAGAGGCTGGGCTGTATAGGCAGATCCAGCCTCTGTATGCAGATAACATTCTTTAAACACACCTCGGGTTCGCTTTAACACACTGTTCCCCATCCCCTTCTTGCACCTCTGACACTGTGGTTGTCCTTGGCAGGTTTTGGTGCGCCGTATCGCTTGTAATGTATAGAGTGCTTGGGGGCCCCATGTAAAACTTGCACCGGGGCCCATAGTTAGCTATGCCACTGGACTAATCACAAGTGTAATTTGATATCTCAGCTGTATCAGCTGGCTGCCTCGGCAGAGAAACTAATTTGTAAACACAGGATGTTAACAATATGTCTGCTTCCATGAAAGCAGGAAGTAGAAACACTGCAGGTTTATCGCAGGATTTGTATCAGCTCTAACAAAGAATTTTTCTTTTTTTAATGGTTATTTTGCTGTTGCGTAACTTTTAGAGCAGAGAAGAAGTTTAGAGTTCAGGTCCGCTTTAGCTGTATAAAGCGGAAGGTTCGTGCTACTGTAATTATTGTTTTACTATTTAAAACCAAATGAGGTATAATTTGGGAAGAAATTAACCTTTCAACAACCCCTTGCTGTGTTTCTTTCAGGGATAGTCAATGAGATTATGAGCGGTTGCAAGTTTTATGCATAATTTGCAGCTGCATCCGGATTTTGGCCATTTCCAGGCCACATAAATTTGCACAGAATTAGCATAACGTTTGGAATCACTAGCTTGACCATCCTTAGTTCTGATATGGCCCGGGCTACAGCTGTCTCTCTCGTCTCTTGCAGACTTTGTGCCGGTCACCTTCATGCTGCCGGCGGATTACAACCTGTTTGTGGAGGAGTTCAGGAAGAGTCCGTCCAGCACGTGGATCATGAAGCCATGCGGGAAGGCCCAGGGGAAGGGCATTTTCCTCATCAATAAACTCTCGCAGATTAAGAAGTGGTCGCGGGACAGCAAGACCTCCTCGTGGGTATCTCTCATCTTCCCCACATCTGTCTGTGCTTCTAAATTTCCTTGTAGCTAAAGATAGGTACACACATGAGATAAAAGTCTTTGGAAAATGAAAGATCGCAGACCAATTTTACCACCTTCCATGTAGTATGAGAACCATACTCTCGAGCCAAACGCTACACAGTCTATCCTATTAAAGGACCACTATTGCGAAAAAAGTATGCAGTTAAAATCTGACAGAACAGACAGGCTTTGGGACAGTCCACCTCCTCATAGGGGATTTTCTGGGTTTTCTTTGTTTCAGCATTTCCTGAACAGCAGTTTAACTGCCAAAATAGTAAGATACCAGCAGCCAGCCTCCCTACTCACTTGCACACCATTTTGTCAGTTAGGGCCTATTTCCACTACACGCAGATTGGATGCAGAAAAACTGACTCCAATGAACGCCTATGGGCCTGTTTTCACGCGATTTTTCTGATGCAGATTTTCCCATAGGCATTCATTGGAGTCAGTTTTTCTGCGTCCATTCTGCATCCAATCGGCGTGCATTGGAAACAGGAAGACTTTGCAAAACCCTGAGAATTCAAAGAGAAAAAACAAGTATTGGATCTTATGTGCACGAGAATATAAGATTTTGTTAATCACAAATAACCTTATCAAAACCGATAACTACAATGATAGAAAAAGTAAGAAAAAATCCCCCATATTAAAAAGCACCATAGGCACAACATTGTTTCCGATCCCTTGTGCCTCTCATTTTCCACAAGTCATTTTATTAACCCTGTGAATCCCCCATGAGGAGATGGACTGGCCCAAAACCTGTCGTTTCTGTCAGATTTTAACTGCCTACTTTTTTTTGCGATAGTGGTCTCTTAAGCTAAGTAGGTCTAGAGGTTGAATCGATCATTTCCAACAGGTTTGATTTCCCGAACGCTTCTGCGCAAAATTAATCGGAAACCTGATCGAACCTGTTAGAAATGATCCATTTGATCTGACGGGAAATTGCCTATTGTGTACCAGCATAGCTCCCAACTGTCCCTCTTTCTCCCTCATTTGTCCCTCTTTCAGGACTCATGTATAGATCTGTGTAAATATACGTATTTTTCTACTGAGAAATGTGTTTAACTGACTCTAGACTTAATTCCTATCATCTGTACTCTAATATTCTTACACTAAAAAGCATACCATTCTATTCATTATTTTCTCCTGTGCCCCTCTGTGCTGTTTCTGCCACTCTCTGCTGCAATCCTGGCTTGTAATTAACAGTTTTAGGCAGTGTTTACAAACAAACTAACCAGCTTGTAATAGGCTCAGCTAAGCATAGTGTGTGAGGCATTCAGAGTGTGCAGGGGGCCTGCAGAGGGTGTGTATCGCTTCTACCAATCACAAGGTCTGAATGATAAAACTACAGCTTTTGCTTCTGAATTCTTTGTGATATGCATGACAAGGATTGGGGTGGGGGGTGCATGACAACCAAGCTTCTTGCCCTTCCTGATGATTATGAGGGGTGGAGAGTGAGTGATAGCCCTAGCCTCTCTTCTATTGCCCTAAGTTAGGGGAGGGTAAGTGGCAGCCAGGATCATGCTTCCTCCCAGAAGGCAATGTGGCACACTGAGATACCACAGAGCCTCTTGCTTGTGATGGCCACACCCCTTCCACTGCCAGCAACATGAGGGAGGGTACCTGGCAGCCCAGCAACATGCCCTTTCTGAAGATTATGAGGGTTTGAGAGTGAGTGATAGCCCTAGCCTCTCTCTTCTATTGCCCTAAGTAAGAGGGGAGGGTAAGTGGCAGCCAGGATCATACTTCATCCCAGAAGGCAATGTGGGACACTGAGATACCACAGAACCTTGTCTTGTGATGGCCACACACCCTCCACTGCCAGCAACATGAGGGAGGGTACCTGGCAGCCCAGCAACATTCCCTTTCTGAAGATTATGAGGGGTGGAGAGTGAGTGATAGCCCTAGCCTCTCTCTTCTATTGCCCTAAGTAAGACAGAGGGTAAGTGGCAGCCAGGAACATATTTCCTCCCAGAAGGCATTGTGGCACACTGAGATACCACAGAACCACTTATGATAGCTACACCCCCTCTACTGGCAACAGTAGAAGTGGGGGTGCATAGCAGCCCAGCCACACCCACTTTTTGAAGGAGAGGGGCCTGGACATCCCTCCAGAAGACAGGAAGGGTAAGCAACCAGGGCAATACTAGCACATTATCTACTGTATTTACAGGATGCTGTATCTTGTATTGTTATATATGTAATATTGCTGGTCAGGGCCGGATTTAGGCCTAGGCCACCTAGGCCCTGGCCTAGAGCACCACAGGAGGAAGGGCACCAAAGCAGCAGGCTAAACTAGCTACCTATACTGGAGAGAAAGGGGGAGGAGTCATCTGGCTACCTATACTGGGGGGTCATCAGGTTACCTATACTAGAGGGAAGGGGGGAGGGGTCATCTCACTACCTACTGAAAGGGGGCAGTTGGTGACAGTGGCCTAGGACGGTAAAGAGTTCAAATCCGGCCCTGTTGCTGGTATCATATTATATGTAAGTCTAACCCAGCGTGTGCCTTTCAGGTTTGTGTCTCAGTCTTCCAAGGAAGCCTACGTCATCTCGTTATACATTGACAATCCTCTGCTGATCGGAGGGAGGAAGTTTGACCTGCGTCTCTATGTCCTCGTCACCACGTACCGACCGCTGAAGTGCTACATGTAAGACGATTTCTCTTATCAATGGTCGGGGAGGACTGTGTCATCATCGGGGGGGGGGGGGGGGGGGGAGGGGGGTGTTCAACGTTTGTGGAATGATAACCCCACCTCACACTGGTTGCTATGAATGTTGTCACTCATAGCAACGAGGGAGTGGCAGAAGGGAGCCCCTCCTCTCAGAATGACATAATCGGGCAAGATGCTGATAATTCTGTTATGATGCAAATATTATGCAAAATTATGCAGCATTCAATTGGCCAGTCTCCAAGCTTCCTAAGTTTGCATAACGTTAGAATAGAATTGCATGACCTCGAATTGCAAAACACAGGTCATCCCTAGCGAACAGGTTCAGTGTGTGTTATATCCTGAGTGTTATACCTCTGTTTCCCCGACAATAAGATATCCCCCGAAAGTAAGGCCTAGCCGGAAATTTTGAGCATGCTTGAAATATAAGCCATACCCCGAAAGTAAACCCTAGCGGTAGTACGGGGAAAAATTATGGCAACTTGTGTTATTATTGGAGCCGATGGTCTTGCGGGTGGGACCATGGCTCTGTCATTGGGCCAATCGCTGCACTTGGTGCTACTCAGCGAATGCAGTAATTGGCCCAATAACGGAGCTATGATCCCGCCTGCGAGAACATCGGTTCCAGTAGGAACACAAGTTGCCATACTTCTTCTCCATATGCTGAAGCTCAGGGAAACTGCAGCATGGGTCTGGGGGAAAGACGGAGGACATGGGGGACACAGGAGGACATGGGTACAGAGGGGGACAGCAGGAGGAGACTAGAGGTACAAGGGGGATACAGGAGCACACTAGAGGTGGATCCAGCAGAGGAAGAGGTGGCATAGTGGGGAAGGCAAAAGGACACAGCACAGGAACTTGTCTTTAGGAGCATAAATGAATAAAAGATGCTGTCTTATTTTGAGGGAAACGCCATATAATATGCATTGTCTTTTGAGCCATAGGAGGAGCCATAACCTTGCTATTAGTTTAGGTATGAGTAAACACTTGAAACACATTTCACCAAACAAAAGCTGTGAGTGAGTTCTCCTCACAAAGACAATTCCACACACACATTTTAGTTTTCATATCTGCAGCTCCCTTTTAGAGATAGAAATATTTATCTTTCTTACTCTCTGAGAAGCATTTCAACAGTGCTGACTGACTGCTTGACCTTCATTTACCCCCCCCCCCCCATCAGTGTTAAAGAGAACAGCAGAGGAACAGATAACCCAATATTGTGGATAGCAGCTTTCACATGTTGCTCAGGAACACCAACTATGCTGGTAAGGTCATTTGTAGAATTTGCAAAAAGCAAGCCGCTCCCAGGACAGAAGGAGCAGATTTTGCGAGGAGGGGGGAGGCAGAAGAGCAGCAGTGTTTCATTTGACTTGCACAGCAGAAGGGAGGAGGTGGCACTGCTGTCCTGACTGAGGAGGAGTGGCTGAGGGTGAGCAGTTTGTTTGTCACAGACTCACAGCCAGCCAGTGTGCTATTGTGTTGAGCTGCAGCATGTCATGTGAGGACATTAAATGAAGCAGAGCTAATTGCCGGCTGCTGTGCAATCATTCCAAATCGGGAGGGGGCACGTCCTCACAAGTTTGCGTCACGCAGCAAAAAGTCTACAACCGGCCCTGACTGCTGTATAATATTATTATTATTATGCTTTAGTAATATGAGTTTCTGCGCAGGTACAAGCTGGGGTTCTGCCGCTTTTGCACTGTGAAATATACTCCAAGCACCAGCGAGCTGGACAACATGTTCGTGCATCTCACCAATGTCGCCATTCAGAAACACGGGGTAAGTATTGCTCAGCTCCGCCCTTAATGTAATGAGAATAGGAAGGGGAGGGGCTAAGCTGGACTTTCGTAGCTCGATTTTTCACATGTCCTCAAGAATCTGCTGCCCTGATATGCTAATAACTCTGCCTCGATGCAAATTGTATGCAGTTTGGAATTGGGCTTATCCAAAGTGTCAAGGCTGGTTCAAGCCCCAGTTGGACCCCAGGGCGAAGGTAACCTGGGGCCCTCTTCCGACCCCCCCCCCCTACCCCCCAATCGCAGCAAACTTTACCCCCAAGTGCTGCTGGGCCCCCATGCTGCCGGACTCCCTACCCTTCAGGTCTCCCCCGGGGTCTCTGCACAATTTGTGTAAGGATTATAACTCACCTGTCTCTTCTCAGTGACTCAGTGTTTGGTGTAATTACACAATAACATGTGATGGGTGTGAAGAAGATACAAGCAGCAGGGATGAAGATGGGAAGCAGGAACAGAGCAGGGCACCAGGACAGGTGAGTTGTAATCATTAGTTGAGGGTCCTCGGGGAGACCTGGGAGGGGTCTGGCAGCACAGCGGGCCCAGCAGCACTTGGGGGCCCTGGGGTATTTGCCCCCTTTGCCTGACAGGTAGCGCCGGCCCTGCAGCAAGGACATTTGATTGGACCAAATCTAAGCTACATAGTATTGTTAGCGTCTCATTGGCTATCTCTGCTTTGCACCCTCCTCCAATCAGGACATGGGCGGGGAAGGTTGCCAACCTGCCTCTAAGCCCCTCGACGCCTCTCCCCTGGGGGCATGGGGGGCAGTGTGTGGATGGCTATCACAGTCTGCAAATAAGATTCTACACATTGATGGGGGACAGTAATGGCTGGTCAACACTGAAAATAGCAATCACAAACACAGGGCAATGCAATTGCGATTTTCACTACTTTTCAAAATGCGCGATTATAGGTGTGATCATCGGGTTTTCAAAACATAATTGCGTGTGATTGCGATTTTCAGGGGGGGAAAAGAGACGGTGAATGGGAGAATGCAAAAAAAAAAAAAAAAAGTGGGACAGAGCTGTCCCCCATACAGCGTTGCAGTAGATCGCAGCACTGTACAACTGATCACTGGAGGTTTTTTCTGTTTTTATACCTGCCAGCCGCAGGCAGGTTGTTTTTATGATGCGGGGCTACGTAACTAAGGTGAGGAGGCGCACACATCGACGCGCGCAATCCCCGCTCGTCTCCGCCCACCGCTCTTGACGCCTTTCGGTGTTAGGTGGTCCTGGGGCTGCCACCTCCCCGATGTGGCAGCCCCAGGACTGGGGCTCGGAAAGGGGTTAACATGCTTTTTTCAATGAGATAGGAAATGTTTGGGAAGTGCTGCTAAGTACTGGGGTATACATTTGAATCCTTATCTCTTTGTTTACTGTTATCTAATTCCTTTTACACTTTTCTGATGGCAGTCTGCTGTAATCTGACCACAGAATGAGTCCTGAGGGGAGGGGGAATTCCCTCAGAGTGCATCTTTTAATCCTGTGTGTACACAGAGCTCACAGAGAACAAGGGAAATGTATCTTATGTGCAACATACGCATTTGTAATTGTGTGTGTGTGA
The DNA here is from genome assembly GCF_040937935.1 of Hyperolius riggenbachi. Classification (NCBI taxonomy): domain Eukaryota; kingdom Metazoa; phylum Chordata; class Amphibia; order Anura; family Hyperoliidae; genus Hyperolius; species Hyperolius riggenbachi. The sequence continues at coordinate 488,508,803 of NC_090648.1, forward strand.
AACCTGATACCTGAAAGGCTTTTGTTTTCATGTAACTCTTCTTTAATATTAGACTGTTCTCAGCATGTCAGACTGCAGAGATTCACCTTTGCAAATGAGACATTCCAAATGTAGCTAGAATCTGCACACAATGAATTAAAGCTTTTGCCTTTGATATTTAACATGAAAAGGAGGAAAATGTTTACACAGCTACTTAGACGTTATTTTAGAACACTTGGGTATTTTATAGTGTTCCTTTAAGCTGCATTGCTAAAGCGGCACAGCTAAATGTGATAGAGTGCTTGTTAACCTCTTGAGCCCCAGTGGTTTATACCCCCCCTGGTGACCAGGCCATTTTTTTTTACAATTCGGCACTTCATAACTTTAAGGGTTTTATTGCTCGATCATACAGCTTAGCACCCAAATCATTTTTACCTCCTTTTCTTCTCACAAATACAGCTTCCTTTTGGTGGTATTTGATTGCTGCTGCTATTTTTTAGTTTTTTTATTTTAATGAAAAAAGACCTAAATGTTATTAAAAAATACACATAACGCTTAGTTAATTGGCTTCTGCTTTAATTGGCCCTAGACTACGATAAAAACACTATACAAATCATACATAGACATATGCCTTTGATAGGGATTAGATTGTGAGCCCCTCCGAGGGACAGCTAAGTGACAAGACAATACACTGTGCAGCAATGCGTAAGATGTCAGCGCTACATTTGCTTGTGTAAATAAAAAAAAACAGCCTGCCAGCTCCTATCGATGGCTGGCAGGCTGAACTCTGGGGCCCGCTGGGTTTACTGATGGCAGCTCTGCAAGCTCCCATCAAATCTCACTCCTTGCCAGATGGCACCATATGGCATTGCTAAGACCTGAGAGCCGCGTTCCCGTCGCCATCCTGCGTTAGGGGGACAGGAAGCGGTTAAACAGAAGAGTGGCCACTATGCACGTCTTATAGCAGCGCTCGCTGCTATGTAAGGAGCGTGCCTTCCTTATTTACGAGCGTTGCTTACATAGCGACGCGTGTAACTTTAACAGCGGGCAGTCATGTGAACAGCGATACTTCACTAGCGGCTGCTACTATGTTAATTAACATAGTTAATACTATGTAAATTAAAATAGTAGTGGTGGCAATACTTCACAGGACCGCCTGCAGTTAAAGTTATGTGGTATGTAAGCAACGCGCATAACTAAGGAAAGCGAGCGCTGCTATGTAAGACGTGCATAGCGGATACTCTTCTGTTTAACGAGCGCTCTAACACATTAAGCTGCGCTGCTTTAGCAGCGCAGCTTAAAGAATCACTATCGCGAAAAATTGTAAAATTAAAAATACGTGTAGATATATACAAATAAAAAGTATGTTTCTTCCAGAGTAAAAAGAGCCATAAATTACTTTTCTCCTATGTTACTGTCATTTACAGTTGGTAGGAGAAATCTGACAGAACTGACAGGTTTTGGACTAGTCCATCTCCTCGTGGGGGATTCTCAGCAAGGGTTTTATTGTTTATAAATACATTCCCTGAAAAGGATTTATACAATGATGCTGGCCAGCCTCCTTGCTTGCTGCACACTTTTTTGGCAGTTGGACAGAGCAACTACCATTCACTTTTGAAAATAAACAAAACCTAGGGAATCGCCCATGAGGAGATAGCCTAGTCCAAAACCTGTCGGTTCACTTAGATTTCTAATACCTATTGCAAGTGACAGCAACATAGGAAAAAAGTAATTTATGGCTTATTTTACTCTGGAAGAAACGTACTTCTCATTTGTATGTGTTTACATGTATTGTAAATTTAGTTTTTCGCGATAGTGGCCCTTTAATGAATCAAGCCCCAAGTTTGTTATTTGATTTTTTTTTCTTGCACTCCCATTGATTTCATCAAAATGCAGGAAAAATGCTGCGCATTACATGTACATACACACGTTGGATTTTTCTAAACGACCGGTCGTTTGAACGTCTGGTCGTTTGGACGTCAAATCGGGCATTTGTACGGTTGGTCGGTCGTTCAGCTGATAAGACTTGATTTGAACGATCCGCTTGGCGGATCGTTCAAATCCAGTCTTTTTTCAGCTGAACGACCGACTGTATACACGCTCGATTTGACGTCCAAACAACCTGACGTTCAAACGTCCAAACGACCGGTTGTTTAGAAAAATCCGACGTGTGTACGGACCTTATAGGATTGATTCACTAAACCGTGATATGACAAATAGCACACCTTATCAAGGATATCACACTTTATCAAAGATAGCACACCTTATCAAAGATAGCACACCTTATCAAAGTTAACATGCCTTATTAGAGTAGCATAGCAAGCGCTACAAACCCTCAGGGGCTCAGGGCAGGACGAGTGCCATTGCCAATTAGCAGGCATAAGTTCGTAGCGCTCGCTATGCTACTCTGATAAGGCGTGTTAACTTTCACAAGGTGTGCTATTTGTCATATCACAGCTTAGTGCATCAAGCCCTATGTTTGCAACTGGGTGAAAATCACAATGTTAAAGTACACCTGAACTGAGAGGGATATGGAGACTGACATATTTATTTTCTTTTAAACAATGCAGATTGCCCAACTGGCCTGCTGATCCTCTGCCTCTAATACTTTTATCCATAGGCCCTGAACAAGCATATGCTGATCAGGTGCTCTGACTGAAGTGTGACTGGATTAGCTGCACATTTGTTTCAGGTGTGTGATTCAGACACGTCTGCAGTTAAAGAGATCAGCAGGACAGCCAGGCAACTGGTATTGTTTAACAGGAAATAAATATGGCTGCCTCCATATCCCTCTGTCTTCAGAAGTACTTTAAACATGGAGTCCTTGCAATTGGCAAATCACATGTATTTAGGATCCTAAGAACAGGCCCTAAAGACAAGTGTTGGATTCCTCTAAGCCTTTTAATCAGTAAAACATGAAGTATGTGACTTGGAGGCCAGCCATTATGTCCTTCTGATGCCGGAGTCATCCTGTAAGTAGAATTGATTCTCCTGCCCAGCGTTAGTCCATTAATGTGCAGCCCGCAGCTCCTCTCTGGTTATAACGCACTTCTCTCCACTGCAGGATGACTACAATCACATTCACGGCGGGAAGTGGACGGTCAGTAATTTGCGGCTCTACCTGGAGAGCACCAGAGGACGAGACGTCACCGACAAACTGTTTGATGAGATTCACTGGATTATCGTGCAGTCGCTGAAGGCCGTGGCGGTGAGTCACTCCATGTCCTGCGGGGACACAGAGGCCTCGCGAATCGGAGGGGCTGATTTATGAATGTTGTCCTTGGCTGGTTACTCTGATGAATGGAAGGATTTCGGAGAACCTGAACGGAAATGGTTATAATTTATCTCCTGTCGGGTGGTAAAAGTTTGCAACCCGTGCCTGAGTTTGCAAAGTTTTGTGATTTAAGAAATGAGAGCGGCAGCGCCTGCTGCCAATCACTGGGTTAGTCCAGGTGTTGAGAATTGGTAACAAAAGCTTCTGCTCTGTGCAGCCGATCACTCTTAAGTGGAAGATGTGATTTTTTAGGCAGTCAGTACGCTGTAGAAAGGTAGTGCAGATGGGGACGGTCTGCCCATAAAGCTGCCTAAACGACTTGCGTCAGGCAGCGTCTTCCAAGGGGTGGAATCCTGCCTGCCGCCCTCCCTAGCCGCTCGGTTTCCTTCTCGAGTTAGCGGCCCCCTCTTCCACCACATCTCTGTCCCCCTCGCTAAACCTCAGATCAGCGGTGACCCAGCCGCAGGTAGTGAAGAGATACGAGAGCGGTTCCCATAGCGGCGCATATATAGGAAGCACTTGTTACCAAGGGAACTGCTCTCCTTTCTCTTCACTGCCTGCGGCCGGGTCACCGCTGATCTGAAGTCTAGGGAGAGGCAATGTGGACTGTGGTGGAGGAGAGGCCCGCGTCTCGAGAACGTAATCGAGTGGCGGCCGGGGAGGGAGGTGGGGACAGGCTGGCTACCTATACCTGGAGCAAATATACCAGCTGGCTACTTATACTAGGGTCGGCTATACCTGGCTATCTACCTATACTGGGGGTGTTTTTTTATTTTATTTTGGGTCCCTCCACAGCTATGAAGTGTGGTACAAATTGCTGGGCAATCATTCCAAAACGTGGCGGGGAGGGGAAGGGGGGGGGGGGTGCATCCTCACAAGTCTGCCTCCGGCAGCACAAAATATAGAACCAGTTTTGCAGTTTGAGCTTACAGTCTCAATGGCCATCCCCAAACATGAGACTTCTGGCCCGTTACCCTCATTACTACTTTCTGCGATTAAAATTCATTTGGTTGCTGCCTCCAAAGAAGCGCACAGTCCTTACCCAACGCTTCAATCCTCAATGTTAACCTGAAGTTAGGAAACTCTTCGGGAACTATTCATGCCCCCAACTAGTTCCTCTGGTGAGTGTATCGCTGCTGCGCCTGCATAAGTCTGGACTCGCGCATGTGCAGTAGCAATGCACTCTCCCTTGGAACTTGCGTATTTGAGCTGTTCGACCAAGCAATTCGCATAGTTTCACCGCCGTAGAGCGTTTGAATGACAAGCCGGGCGGAGGAGCAGTAAGACACTACTATGTATGCGAAGAATACATACATGGGAGGACTAGCCAAGGGGGAAGAATTCCCCCCAGACTGCCTCTCATAATGATTTAGGGCTGGTACAGTGCCTGGTGCATTCATGTTTTTGTATAAGGCAATGTGAACCACTAGGCTGGCTGAGGGAAAGAAATGCTCAATTACAGAGCAATTAGAGGGCGGGCAAGCACTTAAATATACACAGCATGATGCAGAGCAGAGGCCTGCCTGCAGGGTCCATGGGAAAAGAAAATCTGTCTAGTCTCTCACCATTGTTAAAATGACTGCATGTGCACAGCTACATAAGGGATTGTCTAGGTTGAAAAGTTTTCGACAGTCACTAGACTCCAGAAGGGTTGCTTGCAGACAGTCCCTAGACTTCAGGAGGGCTGCTTGCAGACAGTCTCTAGACTCCAGAAGGGCTGCTTGCAGACAGTCTCTAGACTGCAGGAGGGCTGCTTGCAGACAGTCCCTAGACTCCAGAAGGGCTGCTTGCAGACAGTCTCTAGACTGCAGGAGGGCTGCTTGCAGACAGTCCCTAGACTCCAGAAGGGCTGCTTGCAGACAGTCTCTAGACTGCAGGAGGGCTGCTTGCAGACAGTCCCTAGACTCCAGAAGGGTGGCTTGCAGACAGTCTCTAGACTCCAGAAGGGCTGCTTGCAGACAGTCTCTAGACTGCAGGAGGGCTGCTTGCAGACAGTCCCTAGACTCCAGAAGGGCTGCTTGCAGACAGTCTCTAGACTGCAGGAGGGCTGCTTGCAGACAGTCCCTAGACTCCAGAAGGGCTGCTTGCAGACAGTCTCTAGACTGCAGGAGGGCTGCTTGCAGACAGTCCCTAGACTCCAGAAGGGCTGCTTGCAGACAGTCTCTAGACTGCAGGAGGGCTGCTTGCAGACAGTCCCTAGACTCCAGAAGGGTGGCTTGCAGACAGTCTCTAGACTCCAGAAGGGCTGCTTGCAGACAGTCTCTAGACTGCAGGAGGGCTGCTTGCAGACAGTCCCTAGACTCCAGAAGGGCTGCTTGCAGACAGTCTCTAGACTGCAGGAGGGCTGCTTGCAGACAGTCCCTAGACTCCAGAAGGGCTGCTTGCAGACAGTCTCTAGACTGCAGGAGGGCTGCTTGCAAACAGTCCCTAGACTCCAGAAGGGCTGCTTGCAGACAGTCTCTAGACTGCAGGAGGGCTGCTTGCAGACAGTCCCTAGACTCCAGAAGGGTGGCTTGCAGACAGTCTCTAGACTCCAGAAGGGCTGCTTGCAGACAGTCTCTAGACTGCAGGAGGGCTGCTTGCAGACAGTCCCTAGACTCCAGAAGGGCTGCTTGCAGACAGTCTCTAGACTGCAGGAGGGCTGCTTGCAGACAGTCCCTAGACTCCAGAAGGGTGGCTTGCAGACTGTCTCTAGACTCCAGAAGGGCTGCTTGCCGACAGTCCCTAGACTCCAGGAGGGCTGCTTGCAGACAGTCCCTAGACTCCAGGAGGGCTGCTTGCAGACAGACCCTAGACTCCAGGAGGGCTGCTTGCAGACAGTCCCTAGATTCCAGGAAGGCTGCTTGCAGGTGAATTCTTATGATAAATTCTGAATGCGACGCAAACCCCAGCCATTGTAATTCAAAATGTATTATGTGCCCCTGGTGCCAGTGCATTATACTTTACCTGCCATGTTGTCCCTCAAGTGTTCTTACTGTATGTCCCACGTGACCACTGACATTTAGCACGTGGGGCGCGTGTGTGATGTCATTTGGACTTGGGCTGCCATGAAAACGGGCCTCTTGTTTGTGTTTTCCTTCCAGGCCAAAAGGTCCCAGTCGTCCCCTAGATACAAAAATGTGTTGTACTCGTCCACTGCGATACAGCATAGTGAGCAGGACACAGTGCAAACCAACCCAAGAGGAATTGTAGAAAAAATGTATACAGTGGGTTGCAAAAGTATTCGGCCCCCTTGACGTTTACCACATTTTGTCATATTACTGTCACAAACATGAATCAATTTTATTGGAATTCCACGTGAAAGACCAATACAAAGTGGTGTACATGTGAGAAGTGGAACGAAAATCATACAGCATTCCAAACATTTTTTACAAATAAATAACTGCAAAGTGGGGTGTGCGTAATTATTCAGCCCCCTGAGTCAATACTTTGTAGAACCACCTTTTGCTGCAATTACAGCTGCCAGTCTTTTAGGGTATGTCTCTACCAGCTTTGCACATCTAGAGACTGAAATCCTTGCCCATTCTTCTTTGGAAAACAGCTACAGCTCTAACGCATAGCTATGTTTTGTTTTAAACCATTCCATTGTTGTCCTGGCTTTATGTTTAGTGTCATTGTCCTGCTGGAAGGTGAACCTCCGCCCCAGTCTCAAGTCTTTTGCAGTGTCCAAGAGGTTTTCTTCCAAGTTTGCCTTGCATTTGGCTCCATCCATCTTCCCATCAACTCTGACCAACTTCCCTGCTGAAGAGATGCCCTCACAGAGCAGCTGTATTTGTACTGACATTAGATAACACACATGTGCACTCTATTGAGTCATTAGCACTCATCAGGCAATGTCTATAGGCAACTGACTGCACTCAGGTCAAAGGGGACCGAATAATTACGCACACACCACTTTGCAGTTATTTATTTGTAAAAAATGTTTGGAGTCATGTATGATTTTTGTTCCACTTCTCATGTGTACACCACTTTGTGTTGGTCTTTCATGTGGAATTCCAATAAAATTGATTCATGTTTGTGGCAGTAATATGACAAAATGTGGAAAACTTCAAGGGGGCCGAATACTTTTGCAACCCACTGTAAATCATTTAGTCAGTGTTTACCCATTGTAAAAAAAAATCACCACTGGTGGTGACATCTTTAATCCTGGCAGGTACAGCTCTGTGTAATGTTTATTTCTGAGAGTTCCGAAGCCAGTGAAAATAATGCCTGGTCTCCCAGAATGCCTATGGGAGGTAAATACCACATAGGAAACAGCCTAGGCTAATCATCACTGGGAGGGAGTGGTTAAATAACAATAAACAGCAATATGTACTGTATATACTCGAGTATAAGTCTAGAAATTTAGGTCTGATTCACTTCATAATAGTAGAGAGGTCGACTTATACACGAGTCACAGGCGACACTGAGCTCACTGAGTAATGTGTGTACTAACAGTGACATTCCCATTTGCAGCAATATACCCAGGTGGTAAGTAAAAAACTTAAAAGGAAATGCCAAGAAAACACAGGTGTGAAAGTCCTGGCTACAACAATTAACAGGGAAAGGGGCAGGGGGGAAATACTGGGCTGCATACAAGGGAGTGAATAAATGCAGCACTTGGGGGCCTGGAGGAGGTATTGGCTGCACTTAACCATTTACCGACATCCTTTCGTATTAAAACGTCATGCTTACCGCTATTAACGGCAACATGACGTTTTAATACGTCGCGCATTCCCGCCGCTGCTACCGCCGTGTGCGCGCCGCTACCGCCGCCATTACCGTCGGGATCCCCTGCTGGGTGATTGGGGAAGAAGACCGAATGGTCCTCTACCCAATCGCAGTGCCTGGAGTGAATGGACGTGACCGCGAACAGCGGCTACGTCCATTCACATAAACAGGAAATGTAACAGTTTAATAAAGTGTAAAAAAAAAAAAAAGTGAACACGTCCTATGAGTGTTCACTAGCGCCATCTTGTGGCCAAAAAGTATATTACACCTACAAAATACATACATTTTCAAGTATATACACATCATTAATAAAATTACACTTCCAACCCTCCCCCCCCCCCCCCCCCCCAAAAAAAGAAAAACACTTGTAAAAAAAAAAAAATCAGCTTAAAAAAAATAAATAGTTGCCTTAGGGACTCGCCTTTTTTTATTCCATATTTTATGGGGGAAAATTAATTTTAATTTATTACATAGGGGCTTGTAATTATGGCCAGAACAAACAGAAAAATAACCACTTATATTTCAAAATAATATACTGTTGCCATACATTGTGATAGGGACATAATTTAAACGGTTTAATTATCGGGACCACTGGGCAAATAAAATGTGTTTGTTTTATCCACAGGAGAATGTTTAATTTTAAAACTATAATGGCTGAACACAGAAATAATGATTTTTTTTCTTTTTTTTTCTGTTTTTCTCATTAAAATGCATTTAGAATAAAAAAAAATTCTTAGCAAAATGTACTATCCACAGAAAGCCTAATTGGTGGCGAAAAAAACGAGGTATAGATCATTTTCTTGTGATAAGTAGTAATAAAGTTATTAGGGAATAAAAGGGAGGAGCGCTGACAACTGAAAATTGCTCTGGTCCGTTAGGATAAAAAGCCTTGGGGGTGAACTGGTTAAAACCTGTAATTAAGAAAAAGTCCCCTGGGGGTTACTTACCTCGTGAGGAGGAAGCCTGTGGATCCTAATGAGGCTTCCCTCGCTCTTCTCTGTCCCTCCTTGTCCAGCTGGAGCCCCCCCAAAGATTGTGATGTAATTATTTACCCTCCGGGATCCAGCGCAGGCGTACTAGCGGATCTCCCTTCAGGATAAGACGGAAATAGCCAAACCCAATCGATCCGTCTACTGCGCAGGCGCAAGTCCTTTTGCACCTGCACAGTAGAGCGGATACAATCGGGTTCGGCTATTTCCGCCTTGCCCAAAGGAAGAGCCACTACTGCCCCTGCGCTGGATCCCGGAAGGTAAATAAATCAGAGCTTGTCAGGCTTGTCGAGGGAGGATTGCGGGACACTTCGGGGGAGCCAGCGCTGGATTGCCTGCAGCTACAGGGGAGGGGGAAGCCTCATTGGCACCCAAAAGCTCAGCACACACCATACAATCTTGGTTGTACAGATTTACCAACTCTATTGGGTATAAGGGCCAACAGATTGATTGGATAAGCTCTTATGCTACATGAAAGTGGTAAGATTGAACAACCAAGATTGTATGGTGTGTGTTGAGCTTTTACGGCTTCCCCCTCCCGAGGTGAATTCCCCCGGGATGTTTTTTTAGTACAGGTTTTCTTTAAGGGACAGGAGACGTTAATGGTTGCAATACTGTATGCAGTGCAGTCATTAACCCCTCCTGAGTCCCAAGTGCAGCCATTAACTTTGCTGGGTAGACTTATACTCGAGTCAGTAAAAAATTCCAGCTTAAGAGGGTTGAATATTGGAGTCGACTTCTACACGAGGTTGACTTGTATTCAACTATATATGGTAGATATAGGAAGTGTTTCTGAAGCTAAAACAAGGAAGATTACCGTTAAGTGGGAATCCTAAATAATTTGCTGCATTGTACTATATTTCTTTACAGTGCCTCTTTATGTCGGAATAAGAGATAAAAGTTAATTCCAAATTTGTTTTTTTTATTTTTTTTTATTTTTAGTGAACTATTTGGCTAAGCCAACTGTTTTTGCGTAAACTCTGTGATATGTATTTGTGTTGAATAGAACATTATCTCAGATTGCACATGAGCTTCTTTGTCCTCCTCTGGAAACACCTCCTTGCATTCACGTATACAAGACTTCTCACATGCTTCACCCCTCCTCTGGAATAACCTGCCACGAGAACACACCCGTCACTCTCCAACCTTTGAAATCTTAAAACGCTCCCTCAAAACTCACTTTTTCCAACAAGCATACGCTCTAACTTAAGCCATCCCCCCTTCAATCTCTTGCCAAGTAGTACTCCTTACTAGATAAACTAAGCACACACTGCCTGTATGTATACTGCATACTTCCTAGCCTCTTGTTCCCCCATTACTTTAGATTGTAAACTCGCAACATAGGCAAATGCAGGGGGGACTACAGCTGCCCAGAATCCCCCCTCAGACCAGGGCTGGTGCAGAGTCTGGGGACAGGCACATGCTGAGACACCAGAATGTCTGGAGGCATCTTGCAGCTCTCAGCACTGCCCCCTTTTCTTTCCCTACTACTGTTGACTTTGGATGGAGCAGCAGTGTGTGTACAGAGCATGGAGCAACAGCGTGTGTACAGAGCATGGAGCAGCAGTGTGTGTACAGCGCATGGAGCAGCAGCGTGTGTACAGTGCATGAAGCAGCTCTGGGGAATGTGACAGAGTCAGGTATGAGCACAGCCCTGTGCCCTGCTGTGTGAATGCTTCACTTTCCCCTTCATTACCAATGTCCGCTGTCCTCATTAAAATCTGTATACAAACTGCTCCTGATCGATCCCGTTGTCGATCGGGTGCAGATCAGACATTTAGGCCTTGTTCACATCAGGGTCGTTTCTGTGCGCTTTTCCCAGCGCATTGCCCTGTGCGTTCGGCAAGGTATTGATTTTCCCATGTAATTAAATGTGTCTGGTTCACATCTATGCGCTGCGCTGAGCTGCGTTACAAAAACGTAGTGTTGCATGCATTTTTGTGCGTTGAGCTGTAAAGCGTACATCAATGCAAGTGAATGGGTGTGGTTTTTTAGCGCTTACAAGCGCATGTGTTTTTTACACCTATTTGGAAAAAAATACATTTACATATGAAAACAAAGCTTTATTGACCGGAGCAGTTAATTGAAGCGATTATTAACTATGACGATAACCGCGCCCATTTCATTTGGCGGCGTTATTAAATGTACCCTTATTGACAACTGCTACTGCTACAGTAAGCAAAACATGCTTTAAAAAAGCGCACCGCGACGCACTGAAAAGCGCACTAAAGGACACACAAGCGCATGCGGTTTTTATCATGCACTTTTCCATGTTCTTCAACGCACCCAATGTAAACAAGGCCTTAGGAAATAATTGTCAGGTCCTGTCAGTTGGAGGGGAAATTGCATTATGTGTACCCAGCATGATGTCCTAGCATATTGTTATACTGTATTGTGCATTGCTGTGGGAGACCTTTCAGGAATCCCCCCCCTTGAAAATCCTGGGTTTATCATGTTACATTTGTCATGGTAATCACCAGTTCTGTATTTTGTGTCCGTATTTGATGTCTTTATCATTATGCACCCCATGTTTGTTTTCTTATTTTGTGCAGCGCCACAGAATATGTTGGAGCTTTATAAATAAATAATAATAACAGGATAACGCCTGACCAACTTCTTTAACTCCAACTCCCTTCTCGATCCCCTGCAATCTGGTTTTCGCACAGCCCATTTTACAGAAACAGCCCTCACCAAAGTGGTAAACGACCTTGCCCTTGCCAAAGCCGAAGGTAAATACTCCATCCTGCTCCTCCTGGACCTCTCCTCGGCATTTGACACTGTCGACCACTCCCTCCTCCTCCACTCCCTGCAGCTAATAGGCATTCAGGACCTAGCCTTAGCCTGGATCTCCTCCTACCTCTCCAACCGCTCCTTCACAACATTTTTCAATGGCTCCTCATCCACTCCTACACCCCTCTCAGTTGGTGTTCCTCAAGGTTCCGTCCTAGGACCACTACTGTTCTCCCTCTATACTGCCTCAATTGGCAAAATCATCTCCTCCATGGGTTTCAATTACCACCTGTATGCCGATGACACCCAGATATATCTCCACATCCCAGATTTCTCCTCCTCTACCATGGACAAAGTCTCTGCCTGCCTCACATCCATTTCCTCCTGGATGGCCGCCAGGTACCTGAAGCTTAATTTGGACAAGACTGAGCTTCTAATATTCCCACCCCGCACAGCTGCACCCCTCCCAGATCTGCACGTCACTATTGAAAATACTACCATCCGCCCTACCTCCCAAGCCCGCTGTCTAGGCGTTACTCTGGACTCTGAACTTTCCTTTACAGCCCACATCCAAGGTATTGTCAGATCCTGCAACTTCCACCTCCGCAACATCTCCAAGATCCGCTCCTACCTGTCCCCTGACACCACTAAACTCCTTATCCACGCCCTTGTCATCTCCCGCCTAGACTACTGCAATTCTCTTTTGTCTGGCCTCCCCTCTAAACATACTGCCCCACTTCAATTGGTAATGAATGCGGCAGCCAGACTGATACATTCTTCTCACCGCAGCACCTCTGCAACTCTGCTCTGTAAAGCACTACTCTGGCTCCCCATCAGCTTTAGGATCAATTTCAAAATCCTGTGCTTGGCCTACAAATCAGTGCACAAGACCTGCCCGGCCTATATCTCTGATCTGGTCCACAGGCACATACCAGCCCGCCCCCTCCGATCCTCCAATGACCTGCGCCTAGTTGCACCACGCATAACTCAGTCACATGCACGATTGCAGGACTTCACCAGGGCTGCTCCTACTCTCTGGAACTCGCTCCCACCAGCCGTCAGACTCGCCCCCACCTTTAATACCTTCAAACAAGCTCTCAAGACTCACCTCTTCACGCTCGCATACCCCCCTACACCAGCACCATAATATGTTCTGTTAGACCACCTCTCAAAAGATGCACCTATTGTCTCCACCCCACCCTTTAGATTGTAAGCCTCTGGCAGGGCCCTCCTCCCTAATGTATCCAGCTTGATTATGCAATCTTACTCACAACCACCCCTCTTGTAGACTCGAACAGTCTCTATTTTGACCTATGACACTGTATTGTTATCAAATCATTTGCATGATCTTGTTTTGTTGTGAGTTTCCACATACCTCCCAACATTTTAAAATGTGAAATCGGGACACAGGCCACACCCCTAACCACACCCCCAAGTCACGCCTACCATAAAGTTTTTTTTGAAGATTTTTTTTTTTAATATTGATGCACTTATATTTTAAGATAAATATATCCCTCATATACCCTGCCCGTGGGTGGGGCTAACTGTAATGTAGTTATACCAGCTAATGTAGTTATATAAAAAAAAATGAAGTAAATGTACATAATGACAGACAGTGTTTCCCCAGTAAACGCACACAATGAGAGACAGCTTTTCACCAGTAAATGCACATAATAAGAGACAGCTTTTCACCAGTAAATGCACATAATAAGAGACAGCTTTTCACCACTAAATGCACATAATAAGAGACAGCTTTTCACCACTAAATGCACATAAGAGACAGCTTTTCACCACTAAATGCACATAAGAGACAGCTTTTCACCAGTAAATGCATATAATAAGAGACAGCTTTTCACCACCAAATGCACATAATGACAAACAGCCAGTTGTCCCCAGTATATGTAGCCAGGGATATATGTGCCCAGTATATGTAGCCAGAGGTATATGTAGCCAGGGATATATGTGCCCAGTATGTGTAGCCAGAGGTATATGTCCCCAGTATATGTAGTCAGGGGTATATGTGCCCAGTATATGTAGTGAGGTCGTATATGTCCCAGTAAATGTAGGCAGGGGTATATGTGCCCAGTATATGTAGCCAGAGGTATATGTGCCCAGTATATGTAGCCAGGGGTATATGTGCTCAGTATATGTAGCCAGGGGGATATGTGCCCAGTATATGTAGCCAGGGGTATATGTGCCCAGTATATGTAGCCAGAGGGATATGTGCCCAGTATATGTAGCCAGGGGGATATGTGCCCAGTATATGTAGCCAGGGGGATATGTGCCCAGTATATGTAGCCAGGGGGATATGTGCCCAGTATATGTAGCCAGGGGGATATGTGCCCAGTATATGTAGCCAGGGGGATATGTGCCCAGTATATGTAGCCAGGGGGATATGTAGCCAGGGGGATATGTGCCCATTATATGTAGCCAGGGGGTATATGTGCCCAGTATATGTAGCCAGGGTGAATATGTCCCAGTATATAGGCAGGTGTATATGTAGCCAGTATATAGGCAGGTGTATATGTAGCCAGAATATGTAGGCAGGTGTATATGTAGCCAGTATATGTAGGCAGGTGTATATGTAGCCAGTATATGTAGGCAGGTGTATATGTGCCCAGAATAGGTAGCCAGGTGTCAAGGAGGGGAGCAGCGCAGAGAAGAGGGAGAGCGTGGGCAGCAGAGGAGAAGGGGGGCAATCTTCCCCCCCCCCCCCCTTCCCTTACGGTGCTCTCCCTCCCTCGCTCTCCCCTCCGGAACTAAGTGCGGGGGCTGGCAGAGGGGCGGAACTTACCTTCGGTGTCTCTGTCCCGTCTGGCCTGGTCTCGTCGCCGGCGCGGGATGATTTGCCACTACTCTGGTCTGATCCCAGACCAGAGCAGCGGCTGCAGAACCAGAACTTCCGGCCGGCGCTTGGAGCGACACGGAAGGTAAGTCCCGCCCGCTGCCAAGCGCCGCCACACACACAGTATTGGAGGGGAGAGCGAGGGAGGCAGAGCACCCTAAGGTGAGAGAAGGGGGGGAGATGGTCCCCTTCTCCGCCGCTGCCCACCGCTTTCCCTCCACTGCGCTGCTCCCCTCCTGTTATGGACGGCTGTCAATACTGACAGCTGCCCGGGACTTGGGGGGCTGATACCGGGATAGCGGGAGAGCCCCCCAAAATCGGGAGAATCCCGACGAAAACGGGACGGTTGGGGGCTATGGTTTCCGTATGTTCTACCTGTATGTTAACCCATCTATTGTGCAGAGCTGCGTAATATGTTGGCGCTTTATAAATACAATAAATAATAATAATAACATGCGATCAGAGGCTGTGAGCGCAGCTGCCAGCAGGTGGTGCCGGTGGGACGGATTCTGCAGATACAGCCTGACTCCAGCAGGGAAGCCTTGCACAGGCCAGGCGCTTGCTGCAGTCAGTTAGATGATAAAACCGCACAAGCTGTATAATTACAGTGCACTGAGCAGCCCACAGCTTCATGCGGTCATCGGTAACCTAAGTACATGTGTATTCTGAAAGTGCAGACGCCTAACTACAGGGCATAAAACCAATCTCTCTTCTGGGTTGGGAACCGCAAGAAAACGAGTGTATGAGGGAAATGTGCCATATCACACAAGCTTCTGGATCTCTGCGAGCACTGCGGATCTCTGAGCCAAGCTAGTGATGCGCTCGCTAAGACGGGACTGAAACCGCCTATATAGTACGGCAATATTCACATGTCTCCGCCTCCATAACAAGTTTACACGGGTGGGAGTGATCCATTCTGAGCTGAGGCAGATTTTATGCAAATTTGTCCGGATTGTAAATGGACCAATCGAAAGCAGCGACTGCTGCCTTTAGTTCTCTCCAGCTGCCAGTCGTATACGTGCGTCACGTTACTGCAATAACTACAATATGGGCAGCCCTCTCCCCTTGCAGCGCTGGGTCCTCGGTTCAAATCCCAGCCAGGGCACTATCTGCTCAGAGTTATATGTTCTCCCCGTGTCTGCGCGGGTTTCCTCCGGGCACTCAATTTTCCTCCTACATCCCAAAAACATACAGATAAGTTAAAAGAAACCTGAGACATCTCTAATGGGGGTATTTATACTTACCTGGGGCTTCCTCCATCCCCAAGAGGTGCGTTGGCTCCCTGTCCTCTCTGGCCAATCTATTCACTTTTCCACCAGTGCACGACTGTCCACCACTAGCCAGATTACCGGGGGGGATTACAAGGCAATGGAGCGGTCAGAGAGGGCGGCGAGGGAGCCCACGCACCTCTTGGGGATGGAGGAAGCCCCCGGTAAGTATGAATCCCCCCATTAGAGACGTCTCAGGTACACAGGTCCCCCTAAAAAGCTGTGGATCCTACGGTGCCGCAGCGGAATGCTATACGTTACCTGTCCCTGGAAGCAATACAGCTCCCTCTTCACTTCCTCTTCTGTTAAAAAGTGCAGTGCAGCCAGCCAATCACCACGCAGCTTCCGTCCCTGCCACATGACATGTTACTGAAGCCACATGGTCAGTGGCTGGCTGCACGGTACTTGCAGAATGAAGAGGACCTGTATCATCGTTGGGAGAAGTTCATGTATAACACTCCGCTCCTGCTCTGCATTATGTACAGGACCACCCAAGGCCGGCTGTAGACTCTAGACTTTTTGCCGCCTGAGGCAAACTTGAGGATGTGCAATTCCCCCCCCCCCCCCCCCGAAATTATCACTTGCATAGCAGAGGAAAGGGGGTGGCCAGCTGTTCGCCAATTTCTCTCCTCCCCTCCCCTAGAGTAGTAGTAGTAGCAGCAGCAGCAGCAGCAGCAGCAGCAGCAGCAGCAGCAGCAGCAGCAGCAGCAGCAGCAGCAGCAGCAGCAGCAGCAGCAGCAGCAGCAGCAGCAGCAGCAGCAGCAGCAGCAGCAGCAGCAGCAGCAGCAGCAGCAGCTGGATAGTGTAATGGTTAAGGACTCTGCCTCTGACACAGGAGACCTGGGTTCAAATCTTGGCTCTGCCTGTTCAGTAAGCCAGCACCTATTTCAGTAAGGAGTTTCTTGGGCAAGACTCCTTAACACTGCTACTGCCTACTGAGTGCGCTCTAGTGGCTGCCTCGCAAGCGCTTTGAGTCCGACAGGAGAAAGGCGCTATACAAATACTGCAATTATTATTATTATTATTATTAGAGTCCTCCTCCGGTGCTCTCCTCACCCTCCATGCAGAACAGCAGCGGCAAAGCACTCCATGCACAACAGCAGCGGCAAAGCACTTCAACAGCTGCAGGCACATCAAAGGGGAGATCCGCCAGCAACAGGACGTCTCGTCCTGTTGCTGGCGGATCTCCCCTTTGATGTGCCTGCAGCTGCCGGTGTAATGTCTGATTGCGCTGCCCGGAAGCTCCCTTCCACACTGAGTAGCACGGATGCTCAGTGTAAAGTTAATGATGCTGCTGGAGGTAAAATACTAAATATCTCCGCTTCCACACCTCTTACACTCCCCAAATTTTCAGGGTAGGGAGGGGACCCCCCGAACTACCTCTATACCAAATTGCAGCCCCCGAGACCTGCTGGTTCAGGTGATAGATTACAGAAACCTATCTCCTGAATCAGAGAGGCTTGGGGTTGCAATTTGGTATAGAGGTCGTTCGGGGGGTCCCCTCCCTACCCTGAAAATTTGGGGGGTGTAAGAGGTGTGGAAGCGGAGATATTTATTATTTTACCTCCCGCAGCTTCATTCAATAGGAACTGTGGCCCCACAGTCTCCTACTGCGCATGCGGGGCAGCGCAAATCCACAGGCAGCGTAATCAGACACAACACCGGGTCTCCCTGTGATCTGCCCTCCATAGCCGCTGCTTGTCTACTTCCTGTTTCTGCTGCATGAAGTAGACGAGCAGCGGCTATGGAGGGCAGATCACAGGGATAGCCGGTGTTGTGTCTGATTACGCTGCCTTTTGATTTGCGCTGCCCGCATGCGCAGTAGAACACTGTGCGGCCACATTTCCTATTGAATGATGCTGCTGCTGGTAAAATACTAAATATCTCCGCATTCTCACATCCTACACTCCCCAAATTTTCAGGGTAGGGAGGGGACCCCCAGAACGACCTCTATGCCAAATTGCAGCCCCTGAGACCCGCTGGTTCCCGAGATAGGTTTCTGTAATCTATCTCCTGAACCAGCGGGGCTCGGGGGCTGCAATTTGGCATAGTTGGTCGTTCTGGGGGTCCCCTCCCTACCCTGAAAATTTGGGGATTGTATAATGTGTGAGAGCGGAGATATTTAGTATTTCACCTCCAGCAGCATCATTAACTTCACACTGAGCATGCGTGCTACTCAGTGTGGAAGGGAGCTTCCGGGCAGCGCAATCAGACATTACACCGGCAGCTGCAGGCACATCAAAGGGGAGATCCGCTGGCGTCTGGATGTCATGTAAGTGCCTTGTCGCTGCTTTTCTGCATGGATGGGAGCACCGGAGGGGGACCCTGGGGAAACGGTATGCCGCCTGAGGAAGTGGTGTCATAGGTGGCCCACTCCCTCCCTCCTGTGATAAAAGTTAGGGGCGACTCAGCTGACAGATCACTGCAGGGGGGGGGGGGGGGTCCGGCCCAATGTAGTTATGCCCCTGAATCAGAGTCTTACAAATCGATTGCACTGATTACTGGAGGTGGACAGTGAGACGCTGATTATGCCGTCTTGCATGCAAGCTGAAAATACTGGCATCTCATTGGCTGTCTCTACTGATCACATGTTGTGCCGTCACTTCTGCTACACTATACTGTTGATCACATGACTCAGCGCTACAGCATTCAGCATGTTTCTCTCACAGCAGAGTCTGTTGTCAGGCTTGTTTGACAGTCAGGTGCTGCTTGGCCCAGGTTGCCCTGTCTGTGACTTGTATGGCTGCCCCTGTCACTCACACACAGACCTCAGATCAGCGCAACGTGAACAGAGGGGAGAGCAACATAGTGACCTCGGAACACTGCAGATGTGAAAGTGAGGTCATTGCTCATTTCCTTCATTTGTGGGGTGCGGCACGGTTACTATGTGCTGCCTTCCTCTCTTCAGGTCACTGGCGATCTGCAGGTCTTTGAGTGTTGGGGATGAGGAGGCAGCAGAAAGCTATATACCACCACTGACACCAATGCCCTATACGGAGGGCACCTTTGGCTACCTATACTAAGGTGGCTACCTACACGGCGGGGGGGGGGGGGGATGCTGGGGATGGCTATCTATACTGGGAGGACACCTTGGCTACCTATACTGGGGGGGGGGGCATACTGGGGTTTGCTATCTATACTGGGAGGACACCTTGGCTACCTATACTGGGAGGACACCTTGGCTACCTATACTGGGGAGGGGGCATACTGGGGTTCGCTATCTATACTGGGAGGACACCTTGGCTGCCTATACCGGGGGGGGGGGGGGCACCTTGGCTCCCTATACTGGGGGGGGCATACTGGGGAGGGGGCATACTGGGATTGGCTATCTATACTGGGAGGACACCTTGGCTACCTATACAGGGGGGGGGGGCATACTGGGAGGACACCTTGGCTGCCTATACTGGGGGGGGGGCACCTTGGCTCCCTATACTGGGGGGGGGGGGCATACTGGGGTTGGCCATCTATACTGGGAGGACACCTTGGCTGCCTATACTGGGGGGGGAGGCACCTTAGCTACCTATACTGGGGGGGGGGGCATACTGGGGTTCGCTATCTATACTGGGAGGACACCTTGGCTACCTATACTGGGGGGGGGGGGCATACTGGGAGGACACCTTGGCTGCCTATACTGGGGGGGGGCACCTTGGCTCCCTATACTGGGAGGGGGGGGGGGCATACTGTGGTTGGCTATCTATACTGGGAGGACACCTTGGCTATCTATTCTGGGAGGACACCTTGGCTATCCAATACTGGGGGGGGGGGGGGGCATACTGGGGTTTGCTATCTATACTGGGAGGACACCTTGGCTACCTATACTGGGGGGGGGGGCATACTGGGGTTCGCTATCTATACTGGGAGGACACCTTGGCTGCCTATACTGGGGGGGGGGGCATACTGGGGTTCGCTATCTATACTGGGAGGACACCTTGGCTACCTATACTGGGGGTGACTACCTATACGGGGGGCATACTGGGTGTGGTTGCCTATACTGGGGGGGGGTTGCAATTTTGGCTACCCACCTACCTATACTGGATGGCTACCTCTTTTTTGGGGGGAGGGGGACACCTTTTGGCCCCCTGTAATGACTGGAGGGCTCAAATGATGTGCTACTTGAGGCCACAAAAACCTTAGCAGCACCCAAAGGCATAACTACAAATCATGGGACCCTCAGCAAAACTTTAATGACGTCCCCAAATGTTCCCACCCTTTCCCTTGCCTACCCCTGGTGACCCTTACAGCGAGGATGTCCATCGTACAAGGGTCATTAAACAAGTGTGGCCATCCTCACACCAATAACAAGTATAGACACAAAAACACCTGATCTGAATGCCGGACCCCTTTATGAGAGGGAGTGAATTAGTAATTGGGGCCCCCTTACAGCTCTGGACCCCCCTTCAGTTGCAAAGGCTCCTCCCCTCTAGTTACGCCCCTGGCAACACCCCGGTCGGTTCCAGAGCGGCTCTGAGATTTCCGCTGGCTTTCATCAAATTAATCCACTTTTTTGGGGGAAGAGAAATGTTGTTTTCCTGAATTCTCATCTGTATTTTGATACTGGCTGTTGTTCAGCCCTGGAGATTATGGCGGGCGGGATAATGATGCCTTGTAAAGTTGTGGATGGAAAATAAAACGGTATTTAAGTCCCCGGGAGCCGAGGTTGGTTAGGGGGGTCGGGGGTTGTAGTAACCCAGTCTGCCGTGTTAACCACAATCTCATGTCTGCCGGAGACTTGCCAGAGAAGCTTGGCACTGAGCAGCTGGAGGCGTCTGCTGCGAGATCTGGGCCTGAGCAACCTGCAGCTGCGTGAGTACCAAGGGAACGCAGCAGGGCATGCTGGGAGTTGTAGTTTTCATCTGTATAAAGATGTCCTGTTGCACCAAGGGAATGCAGCAGAGAATGCTGGGAGTTGTAGTTCTTTCATCTGTATCAAGATGTCCTGTTGCACCAAGTGAATGTGCAGGGCATGGTGGGAGTTGTAGTTCTTTCATCTGTATCAAGATGTCCTGTTGCACTTTCGAGGGCTTATTCATATAAAAGACGGAGCAGGGTGGGCTTCCACAGACCCCAATGCAGACTTCTATTCATACCTACAGGGGCGTAACTAGACATCACTGGGCCCCCCCCCCCCCCACCCCCCTCGCTTTCTGCACAGGAAAACTGAGGACCAATGGGTTTTCTGCAACAAACACAATTGCTAACTTCCAGTCAGAGCAATATCCTGCCTCTATCTGGCCAGCAGACGCCTGTCAGCCAATCAGGTGCACTGTCACACACCCCTTGCCTGCCGCACCATACCCAGCAGGAATTACATAGATCAGCATCCAGGCGGGAGGCCTCGGTTGGACGCAATCGTGAATTGAGTGAGTGAGAGAGACCTGGGGCCCCTGGGCTGTCATGTGGACCAGTGTTTGTGATTTTGAATTTTATTTTTTGCGGCTTCTACGGTGCGGTTGGCGGGTGGGTGGTTGGGGGGGGGGACCGTGTGGGGGATGTGCCTGCACGGGGCGTCCCTGTTAAACGACGCAATTCACGATTGCGTCCAACCGAGGCCTCCCGCCTGGATGCTGATCTATGTAATTCCTGCTGGGTATGGTGCGGCAGGCAAGGGGTGTGTGACAGTGCACCTGATTGGCTGACAGGCGTCTGCTGGCCAGATAGAGGCAGGATATTGCTCTGACTGGAAGTTAGCAATTGTGTTTGTTGCAGTTGGCATTCAGTTTAGAGGTGGTGGGGTGAGTTCCCTGGAGGTGAGAGGTCCAGGGCTTGCCCGCACTTCCCTCTAGGTGTCGCATGGTGGTTTGGGGGCCCCAGTGAGTGAGAGTGACCTGGGGCCCCTGGGCTGTCATGTGGACCAGTGTTTGTGACCAATGGGTTTTCCCCATGCAGATAAGAACACTTTAGACTTAAAGGAAACATCAGGCAATCTATGCTACCCCCAGATTTGCTTACCTGGGGCTTCCTCCAGCCCCTTGCAGCTGACAAGTCCCTCCCTGCTCCCAGTACATACATACATACACAGCCTTATTATTTTACTACATGAGAGCACATGCTATATGGAGGAACAACAATGGCATGCTGAACATAAGATATATTCACTGTAACTTTGGGAAAACATTCAGAATGTCACTGATTGATACTGTCATTACAGGATCTTGGACTCAGTATGAGACAAAAAGCTCTCAATGAAGCAGCAACAGTAATGCTAGGCATACACGGCTCGTTTCCCCCTTATCAGTCGAGCCGCTGATGGCTCGATTGATAATTTCCGACAGGTCCAATCAGCGAGGCGCTCGATTCCCTGCTCGATACCCGCGGGTGGACAATGGAAAGAAAACAAGCGGAAGATAAGGAGCACCCGCGGGGACGAGTGGGGATCGATCCAGGCGCCGGCGAGGATGAGCGGGGATGTGCCGGGATCGAGCCAGCGCATAAATCTGACCGTCTATGCCCAGCATTAGACATCAATCTCCACTCCACTGTGTTGTAAAAGTAATCAGAGCCATAAGGTCATTAGCCTGTGTGTGTGATAAGAATCTAGGAATCTAGGATTGCTGAAAAGGGAAGGTCTACAACTTTTTTTTCAAAATGTGACGCCTTTGTTTGTAAGGTTGTACATGAAATCATCAGAACTTTGCAGCAGTGAGAGACATATGTTTTTTACGAACCCTAGGGAGCAAGGACAGTGTACAAATTCCAAAGTCCTTACCTGTTTTGTGGACAAATGCAGTCAATATAACAATGGTGCGAGAGCAGAATACATTTTTTTCTCTCCATGCCCTTAGCTGTCAGTCTCTCAAACTTTTCCCCCCACGGGCCCCCTGTGGCTTCCGGGCCCCCCTGCAGAGGCATCCCTTGCAGGGTCTATTGTTACGTTCCTGCATACCTATGTATTTTAGCACCCCAATATCATTCTAAAGAGGCACTGCAGTGACATACAGAAGAATGCAGTAAATGGTTCAGGATACCCACTTTTATGGTCATTTTCCTGGTTTCAGTACCTATTTTTCACAATAGTGGGCAGCACTTTTTGAAAATTGCAAACCACTCGCGATTTCCAAATTCTTTGCAGCCACTAAATGCGATCGCTCCAGGATCGCTCTTACAATGCTGCAAGCAGCGCTTTGCAATCACAAAGCTAAGAGTGGAACCACCTCCATGGTTATAGGGTTCCACAGTTGGAGTGCTTCAAAAACACCCCCAGTGGGCCTCAGGCCTAAAATAGCTTTGCATTTCATGGCGTTCCATTGCTATATGCAGGGCCGTTTCTAGGCTTTTTGTCACTCCCCCCTCCCTCCATGACAGATGTATAGACACACAGGACACATGTACACACAAAGGAGGCAGAGGGGGACAGAGAGACATACAGGGGGACTGAAGGAGGCACAAGGGGACAGGAGGATGCATGGGGAGGGGGTAGCGGTGGCACAGAGGGACACAGTGGACTGGAGGCTGCCTGAAACTTATACTATCCGGACCTTGTGATGTCTGCTATCCAGGGACTGGCAATGTTTCTTTTCAGGGCACCAAACTTCCTGCTGCTGCAGGTAAACAAACAATTGTGGGAGGTGGGGCTTAGTTTGGGGGTGTGGCTAAATCCAGATGCATGGCACCCCCCAAGACCAATAGCACTCCAGCCAATGGCCTGGGATGCCTTTGCCTAAAAACAGCCCTGGTTATATGTTGGGAGTCCTGGCTCTGGTCTGCAGAGTAAGCTAGCACTGCGTCACTGCTGCCAGTCTGGCAGAGAGCAGTATTGGCTGAGTCACGGCCACATGTGACACGTTACAATCTCTGCAGAGCGATATCGGAGGCCGCATAACTCCCAGCGTGGGGATCCCTCCTGTGAGATGCCAGAAATGCAGAGGTTTCCCCATCAGACAAGCTTGTAAAACTCCCAACGACTTCAGATGGGAAATTCATTTCAGAAGTTTTCCCGCGGCTCAGAGCTGCTCTAATCTGTGTAATCGCCGCGGCCCCCAGTATCCAGCGACAGAGCAGTGTTCAGAGATGTGTTTATGTACACGCAGTTTACAGACCCGCAGGATAAATACTGTTTTAGGTTTCAGGAGTTGTGTTGTGTGTTGGTTTGGCCTCTGTGTTATTTGCTGGCTGTTTCTCCTCCTCTGGATCCGCTGAACGCGTCTCGTCTTGTCTCCGCAGCCCGTGATGAATAATGACAAGCATTGCTTCGAGTGTTATGGGTATGACATCATCATAGATGACAAGCTGAAGCCGTGGCTAATTGAGGTGAGAGAATAGCGCTTATTGTGCGATGGGGACCCCTGCACTGTATGCTGGCGGTGTACTTATACCCAAGGGTGCTGAATGCAAGGATCACTATTGCATGTAACTGCATTTTTTATTTTACTTTTTTTTTAATTCATGTTAGCCTCAATATGTAGAATATACACCATATCAGCCTATAATATAGTAGAGCTCCCCCTGGTGGTAAAGCCTGAACTCCACAAGACCTATAAAGGTGTCCTGTAGTATCTGGCTATATATCTATAATACATATAATACACTATTAGCCTATAATATAGTGCAGCTGCCACTGGTGGTCAGGCCTGGACTCCACAAGACCTGTGTAGTTGTCCTGTGGTATCTGACTAAATATCTATAATACATATAATATAATACACTATCAACCTATAATATAGTGCCGCTCCCCCTGGTGGTCAGCCCTGGACTCCACAAGGCCTGTGAATGTCCTGTGGTATCTGACTATATAATACATATAATATAAATACTATCAACCTAGAATATAGTGCAGCTCAGGCCTGGACTCCATAAGACCTGTGCAGGTGTCCTGTGGTATCTGACTAAATATCTATAATACATATAATACACTATCAGCCTATAATATAGTGCAGCTCCCCCTGGTGGTAAAGCCTGAACTCAACAAGACCTATGAAGATGTCCTGTGGTATCTGACTGTATGTATAATACACTATCAGCCTATACTATAATGCAGCACCTCCTGGTGGTCAGGCCTGGACTCCATAAGACCTGTAAAAATGTCCTGTGGTATCTGACTAAATATATACACTATCAGCCTAGCCCTAAACTATAACGCAACACCCCTTGGTGGTCAGTCCTGGACTCCTCAAGACCCATGAAGGAACCCTGTGGTATCTGGCTTTATCTATAATACGTATAATATACCATAAGCCCACAATATAGTGCAGCTCCCCTGGTGGTCAGGCATGGACTCTACAAGACCTGTGAAGATGTCCCATGGTACCTGACTACAGTATATATATATATATATATATATATATATATATATATATATATATATATATATATATATATATATATATATATATATTACACTATCAGCCTATACTATGATGCAACACCCCCTGGTGGTCAGGCCTCAACGCTAAAAGACCTGTGAAGATTAGAGATGTTGTGAACGGTTCCCGAATCGTTCGCCGGCGAACATCTCAGTTTCTCTGTGTCCTGTACTACTTCCGGGTCGCTATGACCCGAAGTAGTACGCCTGCGCTGGCCCGGCGGTGCGCGTCCTAGATCGCGCGCCTGTTGCCGGGCTTTTTCTGCGCATGTGCGTGACGTCACGCTCATGCGCAGAGAGTGCCCGGCAACAGGAGCGCGATCTAGGACGCGCACGCCGGGCCAGCGCAGGCGTACTACTCCAGGTCATAGCGACCCGGAAGTAGTACAGGACAAAGAGAGATGCGAACGGTTCGGGCCATCTCTAGTCAAGATGTCCCATGGTATCTGACTAAATATCTATAATACATATAATACACTATCAGCCTATAATATAGTGCAGCTCCCCCTGGTGGTTAGCCCTGGACTCTACACGACCTGTGAAGGAGTCTTGCCGTATCTTTGTATTCAGGGTTTCCCCGAAAATAAGCTCTGCCCACATAATAGCACTCTGTACTTCCTACATGTATGTGTTTACATGTACCGTATTTTAAAATTTACTAGTTTTCGTGATCGTGGTCCTTAAACGGAGCTACAGGAAGTGTCTCCTCCATTGCAAGAATGCCATAATATTTCCTATATGCTGCCTCGGGGTGGTCCCTGGGTCTTGTTAAAGCCTAATTTCAGGATACTTTTTTTGTAAACTCCTTTGGGCCCCATCCTATAGACAAATGAACCCACATCCCTCGGAGCA